>NW_017307200.1:178490-213298 GCF_000935625.1 Nanorana parkeri
GGAGGAGGGGGAAGCAAATCTACACTCCCAAATAGAAATAGCTGGGAGGGAGGGCAATGTAGTCGTGATGGGCGACTTCAATTACCTGGACATCAATTGGGCTAATGGTACCTCAGGATCGACAAAGGCGGGCCAATTTCTGAACTTGTTGCAAGACAATTTTTGGAACAGATGGTGGAGGTTCCAACTAGGAAAAATGCCATCCTAGATTTAATAATTACTAATAATGGGGAGTTAATTGAGGATATTTCAATTGGGGAGACACTGGGTAATAGTGATCACAATGTGATTACTTTCAATATTGAAAAAGATCAAAGACTAAACCTATATGGCTAAATAAAACTGTAAAACTACATGTTAAGGCAAAGAGAATGGCATTTATAAAATATAAGATGGAAGGGACGGCATTGGCGTTCCTTAACAACAAGGAATGTAACAAAAAATGCAAACTAGTAATCCGGGAAGCTAAAATAGAATGCGAAAAGCATATTGCCATAGTTATAAAAAAAAAATCTACCAATATATTAACAGTAAAAAGGTAAGAAAGGAGCAGATAGGCACAATAAGGGACGAAAACGGTAAGTTACTCACAAATGACAAGGAGAGGGCCGAGGGGCTGAACTCTTTTTTCTCCTCAGTATACACTCAGAAGGGAAACTGGTTTGACGTACGGGATAAAACACATAGTTCAACCGATAATATACCACAGTGGTTGACGGAGAGCAGGATACAACTAAGACTTAAAATGCTCAATGCAAATAAAACAGTGGGACCAGATAACCTGCACCCGAAGGTACTAAGCCAGGTTATAACAAGACCATTATTCCTAATTTTTAAGGAATCATTAGTGACTGGTAGAGTACCATGTGATTGGCAGAGGGCTACGGTAGTTCCAATATTCAAAAAGGGGGCTAGATGACGACCGGGGAACTATAGGCCGGTCAGTCTAACATAGGAGGTTTGTAAACTGTTAGAAGGTATGATTAAGGACTATTTGGTACAATTTGTTAAGGATAACGGCATAGTTAATGACAATCAGCATGAGTTCAGGAAAGACCGTTCCTGCCTGACTAACTTGCTAACTTTTTATGAGGGGGTAAGTAGAGATATGGATGGAGGGAAGCCGGTAGATGGTAGATATCTGGATTTCTCAAAGGCATTTGATACGGTACCACACAAGCGCTTACTAAACAAGCTGAGGGCTATGGGTGTAGATGAGGTGGTGTGTATGTGGATAGAGAACTGGCTATAGGAACGTGTCCAGAGAGTATGTGTAAATGGCACCTTTTCAGACTGGGCTAGTGTCATGAGCGGTGTGCCTCAAGGACCTGTGCTGGGTCCCATACTGTTCAACCTATTCATTAATGATATCGGGGAGGGAGTAAATAGCCATGTTTCTGTGTTTGCAGACGATACAAAAATAGGGAGGGTATTAGAAACGGATCGTGACAATATAACATTACAGGAGGACCTGGATAAAATAGGGGAGTGGGCAATACTATGACAGATGAGGTTTAATGTCGATAAATGCAAAGTAATGCACTTTGGAAATAAAAATAAACAAATGGGCTATACCATCATGGGTATGCGGCTAGGGAAGTCAGAAATAGAAAAAGATTTGGGGGTCATTGTAGATCACAAACTGAATGGTAGCTTGCAGTGCCAGGCTGGTTAACAAAGCTAGCAGTGTCTTGTCCTGTATTAAGAAGGGGATGTATTGCAGAGACAAGTCTATAATTAGGCCACTATATAGATCGTTGGTTCGGCCACACCTGGTGTACGCGGTCCAGTTTTGGTCGCCGGTACTGAGAAGGGAATGGTAGATATCTGGATTTCTCAAAGGCATTTGATACGGTACCACACAAGCGCTTACTAAACAAGCTGAGGGCTATGGGTGTAGATGAGGTGGTGTGTATGTGGATAGAGAACTGGCTATAGGAACGTGTCCAGAGAGTATGTGTAAATGGCACCTTTTCAGACTGGGCTAGTGTCATGAGCGGTGTGCCTCAAGGACCTGTGCTGGGTACCATACTGTTCAACCTATTCATTAATGATATCGGGGAGGGAGTAAATAGCCATGTTTCTGTGTTTGCAGACGATACAAAAATAGGGAGGGTATTAGAAACGGATCGTGACAATATAACATTACAGGAGGACCTGGATAAAATAGGGGAGTGGGCAATACTATGACAGATGAGGTTTAATGTCGATAAATGCAAAGTAATGCACTTTGGAAATAAAAATAAACAAATGGGCTATACCATCATGGGTATGCGGCTAGGGAAGTCAGAAATAGAAAAAGATTTGGGGGTCATTGTAGATCACAAACTGAATGGTAGCTTGCAGTGCCAGGCTGGTTAACAAAGCTAGCAGTGTCTTGTCCTGTATTAAGAAGGGGATGTATTGCAGAGACAAGTCTATAATTAGGCCACTATATAGATCGTTGGTTCGGCCACACCTGGTGTACGCGGTCCAGTTTTGGTCGCCGGTACTGAGAAGGGTTGTCCTTGAACTGGAGAGAGTCCAGCGGAGGGCAACCAAACTAATTAGGGAAATGGAGGACCAGAGCTATGATACAAGGCTACTGAACTTAAACATGTTCACGCTGGAAGTAAGGAGATTAAGGGGGATATGATTTTCATGTACAAGATGTTCAATGGTGACAGCAACATTGGCAACAAACTCTTTCAAATTAACTCCATTACAAAGACTAGAGGCCACCACCTAAAGTTGGTGGAGAAAAAATTCCAGCACAATAGGCGAAGGGGGTTCTTCACAGTAAGAGCGGTTAAGGTCTGGAACTCACTGCCACCGGCAGTGATTTCAGCTAAGAGTGTAGAATTGTTCAAGAAACTTTTGGACAATTTATTGAGGGACCGTAATATTCAGAGATACAAGTATTCCTAAGAATGAGATGATGCGTGGACCTATATGGGTTGGACTTGATGGACGTATGTCTTTATTCAACCCCAAATACTATGTAACTATGTAACTATGTAACTACTCATTCAAGTGGCTTTTTCAGTTCATCTGATGGGAAAAAATTCCCTGGCATTTAACCATTATGGATAGTCCAAAAACCATTAGGGCACATTCACACCTTGGCATCTTAATGTCCATTTTTGCACGTGAATGTGCATTGCATTAAGGCAGGCCAATTAAATGAATGGGCTAGCAACACAGCAAAGGACATGCACCATTTTTTGTAATGCTGTGCACCACAAGGCATGTTGTGCTTTACCATTTGTTTTGGTGCACTGAAATACATATGCATTGCTTTAGTGCATTGGGGTGCCATTCAGAATGCGCTTATGTGCATTATTATGCATTATTTCAAAACACTGCACTGAATACATGTGAATGGGCCCTAATAAAGGACAATTCTTCATACTAACAAAAAATATACTGGTATGTAAACGGCTGCCTCCCAAAAATTACCTTAATGTGCAAGAGTGTTAGGGATTGCAAGCTCCTTTAGTGCACAGGGACAGTCAGGAAATGTTATACATAAAATAATCTATTATTTTGACATTTCCACCCCCTAGTAAACATGTTTATCATCAACAACCAAACCATAATTATATACTTGCTAGCACCAGCTTCATGCACATTACATTACTGAAATAGGCTTATGGAGATCGGACTAACCATATGGGTTTAGGGATTTAGGGAAATTCCCTCCCATCAGATGAACAAAAGAAGCCACATGAATAAGTAGCAAATATCTGGCATTAATAATTAGCAAATGCATCTGTGTCTGATTTATTAGCACTTGATGTTTATTATAAACACTAGAGTGATATTTATTGAGGTTACATGCTCTACATAAAGTTAATAGTGTTTCCATGTCCTTCTTTAATGAGACACTCATAAAATAGGAGTAATGAATGGAAATAAAGTTTATTTACATATACAAATCTATCACCCTACAGTTACTAGACTCTAAGAAACAGACTCCTTTCAATATTGTAACCATAACATTTGTTTTGTTGCCTTTTTTAATGTTACATTTGTTGTGTGTATGTCTGTTTTGAATCTAACAAGTGTCTAAAATGTATCTCTTTCTTGTTACTTTCTACATTCATTCATGTTGCTGTTATTTTGGTGTGTCCCAAAGCCTTCTGGATTCCCTGTACAGATCAATATTTGTTCTGATTCTTTAATTTCTTAATGGTAAAGGAGAATGGCAATGGAATTACTTGATCTCTGCTAGTAACAATGGCACTTGAAGGGTTTACTATACTGGCCTGAATAGTAGTTCACAGGAAGGGCAGTTAGAAATGACACATAAACAGACATACAGATAGTTTGACAAGAAAAATTGGCAAATAATTCAGAATAACAGGCTTGAATTCATATTTGTAGCTTTTCTGAGAGCAGAACATCTGTATTTACTTATAGTATACTGCGTGTTATACAACAACATACTGCTTCATTCAGCAGTCAAGGGAGAAAAGTATGAACACAAATCATATTTGGTAAATAGAAGAATAAGCGGCAAGTCCTATGAAGCTGTAGATATAATTAGAAAATGCATATGTCTATGTATATCTGTATGCTAGATCTATCCATACATTTTAAATAGTATATACACAAGCTCAAATTATTTAAATACTATGGCACGGTAAATCAAATTACATTAGGAATACTGCTGGGAAATTAAAGCTGGACTTTTTAGGAAGGGTTTATCTTGTCCTTAATCATGGAAGGACATCTGTTGACCCAATTCTTTTTCAGTGCTTTTTCACATTTCATTTTCTCAAAAATGTGATACTAACAATGTGTAATTCATAAATGATGTTGCTAGTCAATAGAAATCATCAACATAGGTAGACATAGACTTAGGTAAGTGATGTAAACATATCCATTTTTGAATAGACTACATTTATAGTGGGCCACTAATCCTTGCTTTCAAGTTGATGGTGCATAAGAGTCTTACAATGGTTGATAAAAACCCAGATGAAAAATAACGCAAACAAAAAAAAGTGGGGTTTGTTCTAATAAATGTTATGTTTATCAAAAGGAATTTACATTTCGATACTGTGAAAAAAATTAAACTACATGCTGGTAAATGAAGAGATAAGGATACAGAGCATGCTTAGGCTGATCCTTCTGTAGCTACGGCCCCAGGACCCCTTCGGTTCAGGGCTGCTGTACGGGCTATTTACTATAGCCCGTACAGCCGCCGAAGTTGGCCGTGGGGCTCAGTCGAGCCAAAAGCCCAGGGGAAATTCGAAGCTGGCCGAATGGACGCCCATTGGCCGGCCGACCGCCTGCTTCTGACAGCTGGGCAGAGCCAGCCGTCATCACACGGCTGGCTCCGGCCACTTGCAGAAAGATCAGTGTCCCTGGTAACCAGAGACATTGTTCTATCATTACCATAAGAACCCATCGGAGCTGCTGTAAAATCACAGCAGCTCCACCGGGTTCTCTGTGTAATGACAGAAGACATCCCTGGTTACCTGGTTACCTCATGTAGTTTTACTTGGCTTCCAGTCATGTCAAATGTCTCATGACTGACCTTCGGTAGCTTTGTGAATAGACCCAATAATATTTTGTTTCTTCCATCAATGAATGGAGCACAAACAAAATACAACTATGTAAGTGGTGCAAGTGCCCAAACCAGAACATAACATAACCCAGAAGTTTGAAAGATAAACCTTTTATTGATCTGCAAATTATATATTTATTGACATACGTTTCATCATTAGATCATAAATCAGGGGTGGGGAACATCCAGCCCACGGGCTGTTTAAGGCCCGCTAAATCATTTGGTCTGGCCCTCCGAGTTGGCTTCCCACCGCTTGCCAGTATGATACTGTAGACTGAAAGGAGCGATCTGCCCCTCCCTGCCTGCAGTGGCCCCTGCTGTACCTGTGCGCACTGCATGCATGTAACTTTGTATCAATGTGGTTGGCTGTATCTGCCTGACACTGCTGAGTGCTGTGTGGAATGCCTGAGCTGCTCAGCCCGCACTGACAGGCTGTACCTGCTGGCTGAAACTCAAAGAGAGACCTGAAAATTTGTCTTCTGTGGAGGAGCGGCTCACATTATCTATGGACTTAGGTGAGTTTGTAACAAAGTTTTAACTGTTTGTTATCTCGCTCGCGGCACACCAGCAGTGTTACACTGCCTCCGGTTCCTAACCTGCAGCTAGTGGGGAGGGGGGGGGGGGGGATGTGGGTGTGTATCCTGCTGGGGAGGGGGGGGGGTGTATGTGTGTGTGTATCCTGAGGTTGGTATTGCTGGGGAAGGGGGTGTGTATATGTGTGTGTGTATATCCTGGGGGGGTATTGCTGGAGTGTGTACTGGACAACCTGGAAAAGCATTTCCAAGTAGCAACATCATCAATACCAGCTAACATCACACGCCTCACCAAAGAGAAACAGTTCCAGCCATCACATTAGGGGTGAGTTAATTAAATGTTTAACCAAAGATAGCAGGCTAATTTTTAAGTTGATAATTTTGTATGGCCCATGAATTATGTTATAAATATCCAAATGGCCATTGGCAGAAAAAAGGTTCCCCACCCCTGTTATAAAGAGACATTTTCTTTTTTTTATGGATAATGTTTATTTATTTTGCGTATAAATATGTCATGAACAAACAATAAACCATTGTCACCAAAGCAAGTAGAGTTGATGCCTCTTATTATTATGGTCTACAAGAACAATAAAATACATAAGTGTATATGCTTTAGGGTTCACCATGACCAAAGTAGTGAGTGTAACCCCAATTACACAAACAGTAGCATATGCATGTAATCTAAGTCAGGACTAGGACTGTAAAAAGTGACATTTTCAGTCACACAATATTTTGTGTCACATGTCAATAAAATATTTTTATCTAAGCATTATGCTTCTGCTGTCATCTTGTTCATAAACACAGGTAACAATGGTCTACAAATTTTGGGAAATTATCGACATCCGAGTTAAAATGTGATAATTCTTACATAGTTTGATTAGATTAATTAGAAAACAGGTGATAAAGGTGCTTTTTGGCTAAAGTTTTGAAGATATTTCACAATAATGATTTATACACAGGCGAGTATGTTTGCCTACAAGGGAGGGAGGTGTCTGATGATCATGATGACTCGTAACTTCTCGACAAAGTATGGTAGAACAATGAAAATGGTACCACATGGAAGTGTATACATTTATCTTCACTTTGAGACTAAATATTATTACCTACCTGTAATTTATTGTTCTTTTAATGCAAGGTACATTTCTCTTGGTCAAATCTACACATCATACAGTTACATCTGGAGGCTTGTGAAAGTGTCATTGCCTAACATTTACAAGGAACAGTTGCGTGATATTTTCCCTCAGAAGCCAAGATGCCTCAAAACTGTCTAAACCACACAGATAACTTCTGCTACATTTGTGGCGAGGTTACATTTGCATATCAAAAGTGCAGTATGACACATGGTGGTGTGCAGACGTGTCTAGGTAGAGCTCCAAGCACACTACCTGTCTGCCGCAAAGCTGATATCCCAAACTCGGACGAAACTTTAACCCGACATTCCTAAGTATGAGCTCTAACAAGAAAAATACGCGAAGCGGGGCGGCAAAAACTTCCACTGCCAGCATCAGAAAATACATGGCGCCAGACCGCTCCGGTCTAAATACATCACAAAGCTCATCTCTCGCCGGCTCACAAACTGTAAACTCACCACAATCTCTGCAGCGCAGACCGGACCCGGAGATGTCCTATCTCCGCTCTGAGTCAGGAGATGAGCAGGAGACCGGGAACGGAGCGCTGACAGGTGAAATGTTGCGTAACCTCCCGACTAAACAAGATCTGGCAGATATGCTACACACTCTGGAAAGTTCTCTGAAGGCGGACATACAGTCGCTTAGAAATGAGGTCACTCACCTCTTGCATATAGTGGAAGACAACGAGAGCCGATTGGACAAACACGCTGCGGCTATAACAAACTTGCAGACTCAGCTCCAATCCGTAACCAGAACGCAGAGGGATCTTGCATATCGTTTGGAAGAGCAAGACAACAGGGGACGCCGCAGTAATCTACGGGTGAGAGGACTCCCCGAGACCATAGTGGATTTAGATCTGGCGGCTGCCTTGCAAGATATTTTTAACCCCATATTGGGCAGGTCTCCTTCCACTCACCTCATGTTTGATAAAGTGCATAGAATACCTCGCCCAAGGGGCATGCAGAGCGAGACACCGAGAGATGTGATCTGCCGATTACATTACCATATGGATAAAGAAATATTAATGATGAAACTTCGAGAGACACCGCGCATAGAAACTAATGGCGCCCAACTACAAATCTTTTCCGACCTGGCTAGGGAGACTCTTACCAGGCGCCGGGCCCTTCGACCCCTGCTGGAGCTGCTGCGTGCAAAAGCCATCCAATATCGCTGGGGATTCCCAGCCTGTCTAATTGCCAGAAGGCAAGGCAAGACAGCAGTGCTCCGCTACCCAGAAGAACTGGTGATCTTTTGTGAAATCCTGCAGGTCAAGGCTCCAAACCTCCCAGATTGGAATGAGGCGTTATCAACTCTACTACAGCTACAAGATCAGCAATGGAGGTCAGTAGATACCGCTCATCCGCCGGCTCAACAGGAAAACTGAATATTAAAGACTTACACGATGACTTCGTCCGGAGTTAAAAGGCCCCCTAGAGATGTTGGTGACTATGCTTAATGATAAAGTGGATTTTTTGTGATATATCACTAATGAAGCAAATCAGGCGGGCAGGTGTGCGGGGCCTGATAGCCATGGTGGTAACAAGGGGCTCTGGTCCCCATGGCTACCTAGGCCCTGTTCTGACCGCCGGCACCATAGATGATTCCGTTTCGCACCCCGCAAGTGACAGGGTTGGTTCTAAAAGAACCCGTATTTGTAAAGTTTTACCTCAGTGTTTGTTCTTTGGGATCTATAACACTGAAGTCCAAGAAGGGGGATCTTTTTCTCGACCCTCTTTATTTTGTATATGTAATTATATCTTTAGTATGTACTGTTTTTCTATTTTTGTATACTCGTCTCACCTCCCTGACCCTTATTCACTTATTGGTCGTGCAGAGAATCCCAGAAGCGGTCATGGGCAAGGGATGGCTGTGGTGCTACTTAAATGGCGGACATTAAATTAATTAGCTATAATATCCGTGGGATGAATACTCCATCTAAACGACATGCCCTATTTAGGGAACTGAAAACGCTAGACGGAGATACCGTGTTCCTTCAATAAACACATATTGCCCATTCTTCTCATGTTAAACTATATTCTCAACAATACCCTACTTGGTACTATAGTACGTCATCTTCTAGTAAACATAGTGGGGTAGCGATTGGATTCCATAGACGTTTTCAGTTAATCTGCTTGAGATGAAAACAGACTCCGCCGGGAGATTCATATTCTTGCGGGGAGAGATTGGACAGCAGACATATACCCTGCAAATGTATATGGACCAAATCAAACACAGGTTTCGTACTTAAGTCAAATATTAAATTCCTTGATGGACTTTCAGGCAGGCATAACGATTCTGGCGGGAGATCTTAATTTTCATATGGACCCATCCTTGGACTCTTCATCTGGCCGATCGCACATAACATATAGACAAATCTCTAAACTTAAAGCACATTTTCACAAACTTCAACTTATGGACACTTGGCGCATACTACACCCACACGAAAAAAATTACACGATATACTCTCCTGTACACAACATGTACAAGTGAAACTCGAATAATTAGAATATTGTGCAAAGTTCATTTATTTCACTAATGCAACTTAAAAGGTGAAACTAATATATGAGATAGACTCATTACATGCAAAGCAAGATAATTCAAGCCGTGATTTGTCATAATTGAGATGATTATGGCTTACAGCTCATGAAAACCCCAAGAACCACAAATCCACAACCTCAAAAAAGTAGATTATTACATGCAATCAATAAAACAAGGATTGTACATAGAACAATATCGGACCTCTGAAAAGTACAAGCATGCATATGAACTCAGTACTTGGTTTGGGCCCCTTTTGCAGCACTTACTGCAATTACTTTTGCACGATATTCTAATTATTCGAGTTTCACCTGTATGCCCGTATCGACTATGTGTTCATGGAACACAGATATATGGACTTACTAAGGGGTGCCAATATTCACACAGCTACGATATCAGATCATGCCCCTATTTCTATTTGCCTAGAGAAACCTGGAGAGATTAGACCTCCTTATAGGTGGAGACTTAACGAACAACTATTGACCGACCCTAGAGTTGAATCAGTCATAAAAGAAGACCTCACACATTATTTTAAGGAAAATAATACGGAACATATTTCCCCAGGGGTACTCTGGGAGGCCCATAAGGCAACGATACGGGGGTCGTTTATAGCACAAGGAGCACGTAAGAAAAAGGAACGCACCTATAAAATCACTGAATTGACTCACAAGATTACCATTTTAGAGCAGGCCCACAAACACTCCCTGGCAGAAGCACGAAGCACTTCTCCAGGAACGATCTGAAGCCCGCGAAGATTTACGTAAGGTTTTGCAGGATAACTACACTAGAACGGTGAACTATATGACTCAACAGACTTATGAGTTTGGAAATAAGCCAGGTCGGCGGTTGGCTCGTCTTTTACGCACTCGCCAAAATGCCGGCTTCATTCCTAAAATTAAGACTGCTGCCGATGTGGTTACGCACTCCACGAAGGCAATAGCTCAATCGTTTAAGGAATTCTATGCCAAATTATATAATGTTAGACCTAATCCTTCTGAATTTCCTAAAAAACGACATAATGACTTAATCAGAGTGTATCTGGCTAATATCTCCCTTCCTCAAATTGATCAAACCACACGGATGTCTTTAGAAGAACCAATATCTGAACAAGAAATAGTTGAGGCCATAACGACCTCACCGTCGGGGAAAAGTCCCGGCCCGGATGGGTTCTCGTTAAAATACTACAAAACCTTCCAAACAACACTTATACCTTACTTATGTACATATTTAAATACTTTTTCCACTGGTGGCCCCCCTGAACCTGCTTCACTACACACACATATTTCAGTCTTCCCTAAAACCGGTAAGGACCCATCTGTCTGTAGTAGCTATAGGCCCATCTCGTTACTAAATGCTGACATTAAACTGTATGCAAAAATTTTAGCTAAATGGTTGGCCCTTTACTACCTCAGCCTATTTCTGCAGACCAGTCTGGGTTCATATCGGGCAGGGAGGCCAGAGATAACACGCTACGGGCAGTGACACTGGTCAATCACGCCTCGGCATCTACTCTCGCGACCATGATTCTATCTACCGACGCCGAAAAAGCTTTCGATCGGGTCGATTGGGATTACTTATTTGTCACGCTTGAACACTTTGGGTTAGGCCCAAGAATGTTACACTTAATCAAGACACTTTATCACAAACCTACGGCACAAATCAAGATTAATGGTAGTTTATCGCAATTATTTGAACTTCACAATGGTACTCGTCAGGGATGCCCTTTATCACCCATTCTTTTCACATTGTCCCTTGAGCCATTGCTCATTTCCATTAGGGATAACGTGAATATTAAAGGTATTGAGGTCCAGGGATATGAACATAAGATCGCGGCTTACCCGATGATATTCTCTTTTTTGTAAGACAGCCCAGGATCACATTACCTAACCTCCTTAAGGAATTTGTGCGATATGGCAGGGTTTCTAATTTTAGTATAAACTTACACCAATCAGACATTTTGAACCTCACAGCCCCCCCACTAGAATGTCAACACTTACGTAGTTCGCTACCATTTACATGGAATTCAGATAAACTGAAATATTTGGGCATAATTCTGACTCCAAAATATCAAGATCTGATGAAATATAACTATATCCCCCTCCTAAACTGTCTAAAACTGACCTGACTAGGTGGACAAATGACCGACCCTACCTCACTTTGACTGGCAGGATAAATGCTGTTAAAATGAACGTATTGCCTAGGGTACTGTATCTGTTGCAAACGGTACCTATTTCTCTACCAGAAAGCTACTTTAGGACTATGCATAAATTGGTAGATAAATACATTTGGAATAGGTCCAGAGCTAGGATCTCCCGCCAGACCCTTACTAGGACTAAACAGGAGGGCGGTATGGCCCTTCCAGATTTCGTCCTTTATTATTATGCTGTTGCACTGAATAGAGTACTGGACTGGAACTACCAATTGGGGAGTAAAAGGTGGGTCGACTTGGAGTTCTCACTGCCTGGCCAATCTTTATCTACGATATCTTGGATTCCATCAGAATATAGAGAGCTCTCGAGCACTACCTCCCCAATTACTAGGTCCACCCTAAACATATGGTCTAAAATACATCCTAAACTATTGGGCCCTTACAACTCTCTATTGCCTTTGCGGGGGCATTCTTTCTATCCCCCTGGCCTTTTGGATAACGGCCTAAGGTATTGGTCCTCTAACAAACATCTCAAACTAGGCAAGGTCATACAGGATTCTGGCCTCATATGTACATTGCAACAAATACAGAATAGACATGGGGTCAGACCCATGGATACATGGCGGTACCAGCAGCTACACCATTTTATCTCCTCTCTCCCTAAACCACTCAGAACACTGGAAAATTTACATCCTTTGGAGACCATATTTTCACAAATAGATTCTCCATCACATGGTCTCTCGCAATTATATAAAATATTGCTCCTCTCACGGATGCCCCAAGACCCGCGATATATATACCAATGGGAGGTGGAGCTGGGTAAGACCCTGACTCGTATACAGAAAAAGCAACTTTGTAGCCTTAACTTAGAATCCTCCATTAGTGCCTATGTAGTAGAAGCTTCATTTAAATTGCTAGCAAGGTGGTACTATACCCCGGATCGCCTCCATGCAATGCACCCTTCGCAGTCTTCGGAATGCTGGAGGGTATGTGGCCTTGTGGGTACCCACGGACACATATGGTGGTTCTGTCCCAAGATTAAACCTTTCTGGACACAAGTGCGCCAATCAATCACACACATAACAGGGCAACCTGCCCCTGATGACCCTTGGGCTTGTCTATTACATCTATCTGAAACACCACTTGTAAGATATCAGAAATCGCTAATGCCACATTTATTGAATGCTGCAAAATTTCTCATTCCTAAATATTGGAATACTGCCACAATACGCACAATTATGGAATGGATACACAAGGTAGACTATCTATGCCTAATGGAGAAACTAACTATGGCTAGGCAGGAACGTCTGTATATGTTTGAAACCATATGGGCCCCGTGGAGTGTCTACAGGGCCAATACCTCCTTGGTAGGAATCGAATAAATGGAATAAGACTATATAGTGCCAATTGGCAAAATAGAATCCATGGACAAATATAGCAAATATAGTAAATAAAGTAATAAAATAAGGACGGCCAAGGTGTGAGATGCCAATATCCAATCAGCCCATCAGAGCTGAGGAGAAGCTGAAGCACTAAGGGACATAGCCCTGGAGGGCTAAATTGTAAATTGTAAAACTGGTTTCGATTAATTGCTATGGATCCTTGCACGAACAACCAATTCTCCCCTTACCCAATTCTCTCCCCCCCTTTTTTTTTTTTCTTTCTCCTCTTTTTTCTTTCGTTGTTTCCTTTGTGATATTTGGTCAATTACCCTTTTCCTCCTAGTTGGTGGACCTTTCTTACTTTAACATATGAAAGCTGTGCTAGACTTAGAAGTAGAATAAGGTATGTATTTGTCACGACTGCTGTATTTCCACCTGAAGTGTAAATGAGAGTGCTTTCAAATTTGTAATTGCCGAATACTTATAATAATAATAAAAAATGAAATATGAAAAAAAGTGCAGTATGACAGCAGTGGTAAAAAAAAAAGGCGTACCACCTATATTTTGAATGCAAGAGTTGGGCCCCTCATTATTGTTGCATTACATTTGCAATTTATCTGCGTCATTGCCTAAACAAGGAGAAAACGTCCATGCCTTTCGCAGTCCCAGTGGTGTGGAGGGAACCCACCAATCATAGTAGCGACTGCTATTTTTGCATGGTTCCCCCAATAGCAAAAGGGATCTCAAGAAAGAAGAAGTGGACCATGGAATAGCCAAACATTCCATCCGCACTGCATCCTGTACCCCATGGCAAGGACTTGTCTATTCCAGATCCACCAGAATCCTACTCTCTAGACTCAGATGATGATAAAGACGATGAACAGGATGCAGCTGATCCCGGGCCGTCGATGTCAGCATTCTAATGATTATAACAATCAGTTATAATGATTGGTGTGGCACAATTCTCATTGCTATATCACAATTTGCAGAAAAGTTATGGAGCATGATTGCACATCTCCCTCGTAATTATGAATTATTTTGATGCAATTTTGACCTGAAGCTGTATCTTGGAAACTGGAGCCAATTAATACTCAGGACTTGATTTTCCTGTATTAGTGACCCAATTCTGGTAAAATTTAGCTACTTTCATTTTCAAGGCTTTCTCCTTGTAGACCAGTGTAATTCTTCTAACAGGACATGATATCTAAATACGCAAGCAAGGAATTGCCTATATTTGAATTCCTAGTTGCTACAAAGCAACAAAAAAAAAGCCATGCAGAAACAGTGGGATGAGTATCTCTACAAGCACAAATCGAGTTCCATATTTCCTGGATACCATAGTGAGGGAGTATGTTACTGTATATATTTAAATATTTTTGATATCTGTCGGATTTTGCTATGGTGCACCTCTTCTTTATTTTCCATTTAGGAACCATCTGTTAAACATCACTAAATGAATTTATGTAAGAAATAGTTTTATACATATTGCTATGTTATGTATGTTTTCTACAAAGGTTACAATGACATAAATCTTCAGAATTTCAATCTGCAGCTATATTAACTCCTTTTATTTGACAGAAAGTGGCTGCTTCCTCAAGTCTTTTTTTTTATCATTGACATTTTTTATTAAAGTTGCATAGTTGAAATACAAAAGTACAAAACTTATGACATGCTTTGTGGCATCAAGATTAATTAACAGTTCACCAAAGAGCCTATTAGGTCCCGCAGTATATTAGAGGGCTGTTTCCATGCTAAGCACAAAATGGGGTAGTCCCTTTTTTTACATCATAACAGTCTTATAGTGTTAAACCTTGTCATTACTGTATGGACTATGTTTCAGTCTTTCCAGCAGTTCTCTATTTACGTAGCTCTATGGATTGCGGATAACCTTTTATCTTGAAGCGTTTTAACTTAATTTAATACATACATAACTTAGCAAGAATAAAGAAATGAAAGAAGAAAATAAATTAAAGTGTATACGAGCTTCTTCCAGGATGACCATCTAAATGTACAGCATGAACCAGGTCTGCATCCAAGCCTTTGTCCTCCGCATCCCTCCCCTCCTGAGTAGTCCCTAACTGAGTCCATACCTCTGTCTCCAATCAACCACTCCCTCTCCTTCAGTCTGTGTTCACTTCGTGGGCATGCTACGCTTTCCATACCTCCTCATGTGCCCCAATTGTATTGTTCAGCCTAGCTGTTAAATACTCCATCACCTGGACGTCCTTGATTCTAGCAAATAGTTCTAGTCTAGAAGGTGGGTAATTCCGTTTCCATTGTAGTGGAATAAGACAGCGAGCTGCTGTGAGGATATGCATGACTAGCTTTCTATCAATCCTAGAGAGTCCAGGGAAGGGCAAGCCTAGTAAGTAGTGTATGGGGTGGTTGGTTCCCCAAGTCTTTTGACAGCCCCCATCCTACTTCATGGACCCTCCACCCATTTGCTGAAGCTACAGACTGGGGAGGGGTGTACACAGCTGACTTTAACAGGCAGGGGGATCCCAACATTATTTCAAGATCCTTCTTGACTTCATTATAGCTGTGCAATGTCAGCTGATAGCATGCAGTGACCTAAAAGAGAACTATAGCCGAAAAAACTTGGCTTTACTTCTCTTTTAATGGTAATTTCTAGATTTAAATGTTCCTTGTGTTTTATAGTGACATTACAAGATTAGCATATTACTTAAATTGTAAGGGAACTGAATGAAAGCACATCTAGTTGGTACCAAACATTTCCACCATGACCACTGAATTAACTTACTATAATTTATATGTTTTTAAAACAATATGAGTATATGATACGTGAGTTCAATATCTTGTTATTTCTGGAGCCATGATGCCTTTTTAGAAGACAAACAGTGCTGTAAATAAGGTTACTGGCAGATCCCATGGGGACAATGGTGACTCGCTTTAACAGCTTATGACTTCACTCATTCTTACATAATAAATAACAGCAAAATTATTTTGTAAACCATTTTGCTTACTAAATCTTATAAATTGTATCTCTTACCAGTACTGTACATCTGGCTCTGTATAAATAGTTAATGTTCAATGGTAATAAGGCAAGAATAATAATGCATTTAATTACTACACTTGAAAATTGATTATGCATTTTAAGGTAGTTAAAATCTACAATTGATTCCATTTGGTGTTGTTTTTAGAAGTGCAATATTTGTTTGATGATTACAATTTCATTTACTATTCCTGAGAAAATCTATTGTAGTGCTTAAAGTAGAAAAGGAAATTTCTACTCTCAAAATTAAGTGACTTTAGAAATTGAAATGTATATTTATAAGCACATTATCTTTATGTGTTACACATTATTTTGTACTGTATTATGTATAGCATACCATGGATCTCACTACGCCACCATTTTATCCTTTGGTCCTTTTTTAAAGTGCCCCTGTGCTTCAATAAAATACTTTTTACTAAAATATTTTGACAATAACTTAATCAAGTTTATTTGCTTAAATGGACAATTTAAGATAATCTTTTTAAGTCCACGCCCCCAAACCACTTATACTCAGATTCTTAATAAAATTGAAAGGAGAATAAAATGGAAACAGCATAGTGAAGGAAGAACAGTAACAAAGGGGAGATAAAGAAGAGGGAGCTAAATATAAGAAAAGAGGCAAAGAGAAAAAGGAAAGATGGTATTTCTATGTACAGGAATGAGCAAAAATAAGGTGGATTGTGCAGGTGAGCAATATCCAGGGTTACAAATTCATTGATCATTATGCAATCTAACCTTTGTTCGACCTCTGAGAATGAGAGAAGCTGCTTCTTCCAGTTTCTAGCAAGGGTTTTTTGGGCAGCAAGCACAATACGGTGCGCTAGAAATTGTTGTGGCTTGGTTAGCACTGCCATTTTACCCCATATGAGATTTACTTCACAAGTCAAAAGACCTTAGACCAAAAGGAAACAGCAAATAGGCATGTTCACCAGATATACAACATATCACTTGTGAAGGGATGTCCCTGGAAGCAATTACTAGGATAACTGGAGTTTATATGTGCAATATGGAAGGGAAACCATATAAAATATATCTCATCATGACACAACTTTAGTGGCATTAAACAAGCACTTGGCTAAATGACCCCAAATCAACACCCAGACTTCCTCTGTTTTGGTAATTGCAGATCTGTTTCCCATTTACTGATATCTGGAAATTCTCGAGAAGTGGACTAAGGTTCAATGGTCTGTGAGAGGTTGACAGCCAGGGTATGGTTTGGAGAGGTATGCCAACTTATTTTATGTGTCTATAAATAGTGGCCCTGGGGATCCTTGGTTTAGAGGTTTGCCAAGTAAAAGAGTTAATACTCTTTTGAAGAGAACAGAGAGAAAAATAGGGGATAGCAACCAGTGGGGTTCTGAAATAGTACAGAGGTTTAGGGAACAGGGTCATCTTTACTGCAAAAATATTACCAAACTAGGAGAGAGCTTGAGAGGATGAAGACTGCAATGCAGATTTAAGAAAAGGAATACAAAAATATAACTGGCCACTTTTGGAGTCATAGGAGGCATTTATTTTAAAACCTGAGTAACAGATTAAAGTCAAGGCCCAGAGGAAGGGGGAATTATTGCAGAGCAGATTAGGAGTATAAATATGAGGTTGGCTAAGGGTCAATAAAACATCATCTGTGAGAAAGCTGGTTTTACATTTTATGTCTGCCCTGTGCATGCCATATATATCTGGGTGGTTAAGATTCAGAACAGGCAGGAGTTCAATGTTGAGGACAAAAAGAATAGGAGATAATGGGCATCCCTGACGAGTGCCTCTTTTAATAGGAAAACAACTAGACATGTACTCAATGTATCTGACTTGTGGTGATGGGTTAGTATAAAGAGCTTGGTACCACTTCAAAAAGGAATCACCAAAGCCTTATTTGATAAGAAAATTTTGCATGTATTCTTTATATAGGTGTGGATGTATATCTTTATAAAGGTAATTTTTTTCTTTATAAATGTCACTTTTGCTGCAGCAGGTTCTATACATCATACAGATGTGCCACTTTAAATGGCAGTTTAAGGAGACCACCTCAGACACGATATTTAAAGGAATTTCTCATTTTTATTGTTTCACTTTAAGCAATGTTAACATCACTGCTCCTTTAAAAACTGTGTTTTTAAAAGTGTTTTTTTCATTGTTACATGTCTCCCAGGACAGGACCCCGAATCCCCTTACCCTTTTTATGGCCAATAACTTGCATTTAAGCCTTCAAAATGGGGACATTTAATTTTCAGAGTTCTGGTCCCATAGACTTTCATTGAGTTTGAAGTTCGAGTTCGAACTTGTTCCATGTTCTAATGTTCGAACTCGAACCCAACCCAGTTCGCCCATCACTAGCCAAGAGAGGGACTAACATTTTTTAATAAAGAGGAAAAAAACATCTGGACTTGGGGTTTTAGAGATTTCCAAAGATTTGATAGAGGACAGGACCTCTTCCTTTGAGATGGCTAAATTCAATTGATCTTTCACTGTGATCGAGATGCATGGAAGGTCAATATTCTGGAAGATTTGCTCAGCAATGCCAACTTGAAAAGGAGGAGATTGAGTATAAAATTTATTTAAATTCTCCATAAGAGTTGGAGATATTTGATGGTGTTGGCTCTTACTTGGCCATTGAAGTTAGGAGCTTAACAGATGCGTATTGATTGGGAAGGGAATTTAATTTCCTGGCAAGTGAATCTAGAGTAAATAATCTGCCTAGCCCACCTTAAGTTTATTTCAGCTTTAATATTAAGTGGAAGATTTAGTTCTGTTATAACCAAGGAGAGCTGGGACATTTTCTAAAGGCTGTATCAAGTTGTTCAAGTTCAAGATACAGTTCCTGAATTATTTTAAACCAATCCCTCTTGTGTCTGACAGCTAATTCAATTAAACTGTAGTTTTGTGGGCTTCCCACAGGATCACAGGAGAGGAGACAGATCCAAGATTGGACTCAAAGTATTGGCGTGCATAGGAATTAACCAAAATAGTTATGATCTAGATACAAAAAGGGTGTTATTCAAACATCATGAACCATTCTGATGCTGTGGAATCAGAATGGAAAATTGAGATGGAATATGAGCATGATCTGATCAGGGTGAGCGAGGCCATGTCTGGGTCAAGCACCAAGTTTTTATCTCCCACCCGGATTATCACACCCTTAGCAGGCTGACAAACTACCCTAAATACAGGAAAATAAATCTAGTTTGCACGTAACATAACATACCAGTCCATAGGATCTCATATATACCTATGACAAGCAAAGGTAGATTTCTCCAAAAAGCTACAAGCACTCCCACTGTTCCCTAAAAGTGGCAGAGTAGAAAAGGGGATTTTTTTAATAGGAATTTTGGACAAGATGGGGAGGAGTTTCTTGTTTCCTGAATACAGGAGAAGTAATAGCAAAGTTGTTGTTGCATTAATTTTAGGAATTAAGACCCTGTACATTAAGCAAAATAACCTTGATATTGAGGTTCAATGAGGTATATAATTTAAATGATTAATAAAATACTTTCCAATTATTTACTAGAAAAGAAAATTCAGCTTTTTTTGACAATTTGGTATACTAAATGAACATTAACATTAGGAGAAAAAGAGCAGTCAGCAGGGTTGATATACTAAAAGCAAGTAAGCTCTTCACTTTGCATGGAAATTTGCACTTTGCACGGGAGGTTTACCCTTAGCTTAGTAAATGAGATGAAGCTCTACTGACTTCCATCATCCAATTATATGCAAGAAAAATACAGTTTTCCTTGCACATTATTGGGTATTCTTGGCAAAGTGAAATTTCCCCAGTCTTTAAAATTTAATTCTTAACAACAGATTCTTAAAGTGGCACTATTAAGAACTAACTGAACCTGTAGCAAGTCATGTTAAAGCTACCAAAACTGGTGACAGGGCTTTGTTGAATGTGATTCAGGACCTTTTAAAGGTACATACTGCCAGAAAAGTAGTACAACACTTTTACTGAACTGAATTCCCCCTAATGTGTTATATAGCAATGTCAGAATCAAAAGCTAAGTCAAATGAACAATTGCCAGTAGGATATGTATAAAAAAAATTATCCACTGACCCAGTGGAACAAAGCTGCAGTTATCTGCATAGGCATTGACCAATGGCATAACAATCACCACCCGGTCACTAGGCAGCGCTGGGGCAGGGGGGAGGCTGGGTAAGGTGACAGTGGTGGAGGGAGAGACTTGGGCCCGGAGGTGGTGGAGGAGGAGGCCAGGGCCCGGCCCTGGTGGTAGAGGAGGCCAGGAGCCGGCGGTGGCCGTGGCAGCAGTAGCGGTGGAGGAGGAGGCCTGTGGAGGTGGAGAAGGCCAAGGCCCAGCAGCGGGCAGCTTAGGGGTTAAAAGGTCGTAGGAGCACAGTGTGCAGGGAAAAGGACCACGACCAGCCAATCTGAGATCTTGCATAGCCCACCATAGAGAGTCTATGGTGGGCTCTGCAGGGTCACTCTCAGGTGGGCTACGCAGGGTCCCAAAATAACTACTGTGTTGTGCTAGGCTCCAGATTATCCTTATATGCAAAAATATTAACAAATATATCCAACAGTTCTGAGTTTCGTGTTCTTGCATAAATACTAAAAATTGTAAACTTCAACCAAAAAACTTAGATTGTGTAAACATAAATCAAACAAATACTTTTGTTATATCCATAATAACATTGATAATAGTCCAAATAAATCTGTGAGTTCAATTGTGTGTTTCCACAGAATGATCAAATTTCCCACACATGAGATTAGGGAATAGGGAAAGGGGTAGTCAATATTATCACACTGCGATATTCAATTTATATGGTACTCTTCTGATCTTTCTTGCACAATAATCCCAAATCTGCTCTTGGTTTCATAGTCAGATGTAGATCTTGAGCGGCTTCCTCCAACTAATTCCTCCACTCTCCTCTGTTAGTCTATGGGCACCTCTCGCGGGCTCCAATCTCCTTATCACCGATTTTTTTGCTGTTAATCTCTTTATATTCAGTGATATCCTCCTGCAGTATTTCAGGAGAAACAAAAAAGAGGGGCTTCCATTGCACAGTTTGTTTAAAAAAAGTGATTTTATTAAAATAAAAATGCACTTACAAGCAGTATGCACGGAAACAGCTTTGCAATGCTCCAAGGATGGGAAACAGCGATATTCTCTTTCTCCTTGACACGTTTCATCATGTGACTTTTTCAAAAAGGGTGTATGTCTCTCGGAAATATGTTTAAAGAAGATGGTACTTTTTTTTTATTACATACAGACTCTTGAACATATATATAATACATACACATAAGCAATATTCATTGAATTGAATTGTTATGTAATCTTTATGGGCAACTCACACAAGAAAGTAGGGGTTTTCATTTCAATTTCTACCGTCATGCTAAATATCTTTGTAAAGTGTAAAGATCATTGGATTATGTATTCCAAATTTTTGCATGTTACATTTGTAACCAGACTGATTTTTGGCATTTTAGATACTGCACAGGCCAATGCTATTTGAGGTTACTGACTTATTGCCGGCAAACTCATTTTTTTAATGAACTTAAATGTTTTGTTTATCTATATCTGACATGTGGTTTTATTAACTGAGATGTTGGGTTAAATGCTTTTTCTGGCAGGCTTTATGTTACAGCAGGTGTAAAACTTCAACATTTTTCAATGTGTACAGACTCTTTGGATTAGATAAAAACATCCAGTGTGTGTTTATTTTAAATACTTTGTCCTTCTCTTTTAGAGGATACCATTTCAACTATATGGACATTATTTTTGTCTGTATTTGAATGCAGTTCCCGGTTCATTTCTAATTCAGTAAAGTTGACAAGCCTTAAAAGCAAGCTGAAAATGAATTTTTGAAAGACAGCTCCCTAGAGTATTCAAGAGTTCACATATCAGTTTTCTTTTGTGTTACATAATCTACTCAATGTGAACCAAACAAGAGGTAAAAAGTAGAGAATAATACTTACACATTAAAGTTGTGTGCAGCTTGTCATTCAGTTAAGACAGCGATTTGTGAAATGAAATTCTTACAATGAAGACTAAAATGTAAAACCGAAAATGAACATCCTTCGGAACCAAATGCTGTTCAGAGGAAGCCATGGTATTATGTTGTAATTCTTTGATTGACATAGCTTCAAAGTTACCTTTTCATATATCTCAATGATACCTTATATTTAACAGTATGTAAGTTATTCAGTCCCCAGCAACAGTACCAATGCACTGTAAAACTAGGTGTTGCAAGGTGGGATGTCTAAACAGTCAGAAAACATCCCAAGTAATTATTATTTGCTTCAAAATGACTATAGGTGTTTAAAGTGAATCTATGGTCAAGCTATAGATTTTTACATATAACAAAATATACTTTTACTTTTACTGTTACACTGTTAAAGTTGAAGTTAGGAGTGCAAGTACCTCAATTTGACTTGGTATCAACCTCTTGCAGTTCTAGTGTGGAAAAAAAGAAGCAGCTCATGGAGCAAACTAGTGACAGAGAGATAAGCTCATCACTGTGCTGCTTCTCCATTAACTTAACTTTAATTTAAGGCTGGGGCTGGCGCATGATGACCTGCATTCAAAAGAAGCGGGTTTAGTGATGCTTGCCATTTTTTTAACCCAGAAGATTAGGTAGATCTAGTGAAGTACTTTGGTGGACAACTTTGTATTAAAAGTGAATTTTCCAACAAAAGCTGCTTTATTTATTTAATCTTGGGCTATTCATTTTTTTATTCTTGACTGGATTTATGCTTTAAGCCTTCCTTATATGAAAAGCCTTCAGGAGTAACACATGTAAATCATATTCTTAAAATAAATGAACTATTTCAGAACACTGATATTTCCTCTAGTAGTATATCACTACTGTTTGTAAAAATATACACATAAAAAAGAAAATGAAACCTAAAAAATAAAATGTAATGAAAAGCTAAGTAAACATTTACTTTTTCAGTCAGTTCTAAGCTAAGGCAAAGTGAAAACGTTTTCCGGAATAGTAGAGGGAGAAAATTGTGGCCAGCAAGAGAAAAATTCAAGCAGACAAAATATCAACTATTTCCTTAACTAGTCATGAGCAAATCCATGAGCAAAGCTGTGCCTGTTATTTACTTCATAAAGTAGATAATTCACCACAGATCACCAACTAAAAGTGAAGCAGTAAATCAATTTTTCAAACCCCTTGCTAGGCACTTCTACATTCCATGCACGGGGAATTTAGAAGTGCCTAGCAAGGTCCAAAACACTCTGGAAGTGAAGTTTCCTCACTTACGCTCACTGAGCAAAGTTGAATGGGACAATAGACATTCACCTATTTTATATTAATTTCCCTGATATTGAAAAGGTGGTGGTTGGTGGTACACGTCTAAAAACTCTGCTGTGTTGATTATCAAAGGCAGTTGTGAGTATCCAACACTTTCAGAGCATGTAATACCTGCTCTCGCACTGGTTCTTCTGTCAGTGGGGAATGTATCAGCCGGTGAGAGGAACCACAGTGTGCAGTGGGAGAGCAGGTATCCGACAATTCAAAAGTGCCAAATACCTACAGCAACCAGGGATCAGCAACACAGTGGAGTTTTTTAAACATGTGCCCACATGTTATCAGTAAATGTTATCAGCCTCTTTTGCAGGCTAGGCAACATTTTTTTGAAAAACATGTGAAATGTTAACACAAAATGTAAATATATAGCCTCTTTGGTTGCAAGTATCCAACACTTTCAGAGTATGTAATACCTGCGAGCTTGAAGCAGTGACTACTTTACAACACACACAGGGACACAGGGACCATGGAGAACAAAAGTAGCTACCCTCCAAAAGAAAGGACAATGTCAGTATAGATTCAGAGATGATTTGAGGATCTACAGCTGAGTGATGGACAAATTAGATACATTTTTGTTAATAATGAAGGTACTTGAATGCGTTTTTAAGATTTAACTCCTGAGTTTAGTGTTACCTTAAATAACAACAGGGTTTGGCATTAGTATCTTGGCAATGAGCAATGCATTAAAAGATCTTTCATAGACATAAGCAATTTAATTTGCTAAGTCTGAGATTTTACCCATCAAGTCAATCAAGCAATCTTAACTTGATGGAATCTAACAAATTACACTTCTCATACCTTCAGCTTTGGGTGCTTGCTTTTATCTCATTATAATTTCCACAAAACATTCACCTCACATACATAAAACATTAAGCAAAAAGAATGCTTCATGTGTTATGCTTTCATAATTCATATATAGTGTTAACTGAGGCATCATACTTATCTCTAGATCTATAAAAGAAGAAATAAAAACATTCTGAAAATTGTTTGCCTAATTTTTTTAAATATAATACTGGTGATCGAAATCTCTGTTAAAAATCCTTACAAAGGTAGCAAGACTTAATGGATTCTAACTGCAAGTTCCTTAACACAAGCAAAGTTCTAAATATATATTTAAAAAAGTTTCTTCACTTTCTTCATAAGGCTTCATGAGCTGTCTGGTTAACTGTCATTTTCAGACAGTGTCAATCAATTTGAATGCCTCACCCCAGACAGCAAATAGCGTAAAATATTTTACAAAGAGAAGTGATTATGGGTGCTCACAAAGCCAGCAAATATGGTTCTTCTGTGATAAAGAAAACCAATAATTACAATCATGTAGCTGAACATCAGTTACAGATCCAAGAGCTTTATAAAGTTGTAACCATAACTAGTAAACATGCTAGAATAATAAAATTATGAATATTATTATACAGGATTTATATAGCGCCAACAGTATATTGTAAAGCAGTGCTTTAGAATGTCCTGAAGACATTACAATTACAATGCAATTCAAGACCAGGTGGTAAGGAGGGCCCTGCCCGTGTGGGCTTACAATCTAAACGATTAGAACTTGTATACTACTCAAACTAGAGAACACATGGGCATTTCTATGCAAATTGTTCTAAGAAATATATCTGCATCAATTACACATCACATTTTACATTGGATAGAACAACAGCAGCTTTATGTATATGCCTAAAGCTTTACTGATGTAAAAATGTTTAAGGGGTGGACAAAATACCTGTGTAGAACAGTGCCTAAAAAAAGTATTTGCCTCCTTCAAATTTTCATGTTTTAGTGTCATGAGGCATTAAATCACAGTGGATTTCCTTTCTTTAGTACATTAAGGATACATTTCTGTAGTGAAAGCAGGCTGCAAAGTAGTTTAAATAAATTACAATGGAAAAAAAGATACAAAAAATACACACACACTAAGCACAACTGACTGCATAAGTTCACACCCCCAGCAAGTCAGTATTTAGTAGGTGCAGAAACTCGGCAGATTCTGGCTGACAGCTGAATGTAAACACATGCTTCCCATGCTGCCAATGGGAAGCATGTGTTTACATTCAGCTGTCAGCCAGGTTCACTATGACTCCTCTTTTTGCCAACACTCCTCCTCTGCCCCCCACCCAAAATCTCTCACATTCCTCCTTCTCCTTTGGCCACCACTACAATGGCCCAACATCTTCCTCTCCTGCCCATCCTCCTCTTCCAAACCTTCCTCTGGCCCACTCTTCTCTTCCAATTCCTGGTAGCAAAAGGTTTATGGAGTTTATTTATTAATACAGTAGAACATGTTTAGGCTCAAAGTAAGTTTTCACCTAACTTTTGAATTTTGTGAAACAAAGTGAAAACTCACTTTAGAGAATAATACCCAAAAATCGTCATAGAAAAGGTATCATTCAGAATTAGTGCTACCCCATTATTGTATGATTGAAGTCAGCGCAACTCCACCTCATTCACTGAGCTAATAACAATTTCCCTTCCTTCACCAACATGAAAAAATCCTTTACTAAGTGATCATGTTCTGCTGCTTTAGTAAATCACTACCAGTAAGGACTTGCCTAGAATTCAGAGTACCCTATAGCAGAATTGTTTTTGTGCTATACATATCCCCCCCCCCCTGTGACCTCTTTGTGTGGTAGTTAGCAATGTCAATAGGGACAAAGGTGTTACAGTGTATGTCCAACAAGTCTGATTAAATCAAGGGTAGGTAGGAGTGCTGTCAGTATAGTCTGTATATTATTATTATTGTTGTGGATAGAAGTCGCTAAGGAAGAACATCAGTGCAGTGAATTAACTTTAAAGGTGAACTCTGGGGAAAGCAAATAGCTTTGTTGGTTTCTATGGCTGTAGTCATAGACACTTGACAGTAAAGATATTACTGTAGTAGAGAGTGGTCCCTTGTCAAATGGATTTTTTTCACTTCGCTTGCTTAATGTAGTTTATAAGTAATCTTACTGTGTAAGTTAAAAAACGTAATGCATGAGCACAAGCAGTTTAAAAAACATGATTTGGACTTGCACATGATTGGATGATTGGAGTCATCACAGCTTCCCCTAATTTATTTTGCATTGTAAACATGCCCCACTCATGCAGTTGGTGAAGTGAAATTAGATTAATATTAGATATAAAAGCATACATTAGTTCTAAATAGAAAAAATCATTTTGCAAAGAGAAAGCTTTCACCCTCCTCTATTACAATAGATAACAAATACAATTAGTAATGCAACAAACAAGTAATAGATTTAAGAGGCTTAATCTATAACATTTTAAAAAAATACAAAAATGTAAAAGGACTTTTAAAAATATAAAAATATATATAATAAACTATTTAACATAAATTTTAAAAAAATAAGAACAGCAGGCCAACGATGAGTAGACCTATTCTTCAGCCTATTCTCTAGGTTGAAGATCAGGTATGTTAGGAGATTCACTACCATTAACATACCATTATTTCCACTTTCAAACTTACCAATGTTGGTGAAAGGTCACAATATCGCCTAAGATTAGTGTTGGTTTAAGAAAGGAGTTTAGGCTGTAAACCTAGCCATCTATATTCACATATAGCTTAACCTCACTCAAGCTAAGTGCTTATTTACTTCTCAAACTACTGTTTTGATTAAAAAAAACCTATGTAAATGATGCCAACTCTATAATACCTTTCGCACAAAGATAAAAACTAGTTTTTGACTAAAAGAAAAACAAAACTAAAAGTGACACATAAAAGGCAGGAGACACTTATCTGCAGGATCTCCACCATCAGACTCTATAGTAGACTGGCCCTCTGGGGATACTGCTCTCAGGGTATACTATGGGAAAAAGCACAAAACAAAAAATGAAAGTGACATTAAAGTCAAATTTTTTCCCCTCCCCCCAATGTTAATGTCAGCACTTACCTTAAATGATGTCTCTTCTCCTTCTTTCCTGATGTTTTCATCTGTCCCTCCAGCGGTGTGGCGGCTCTCCGATCCAGCGCTGACTCCTCTTTCCTTGCTGGTACTTCCTGTCCCACAGTGTCTGCATGCGGGTGCACGCGTCCATAGACTTACCTCGTCTCCCGGCTGAAAATCCGAACTGCGCATGCGCCCGCCCCAAGATGCTTTGTGGCTGCCCGAGCAGTTTCGGATTTTCAACGGGAGGGTGTGGGGAAGACGGGGTAAGTTTAATCTGCTGTTAAAGCATTTTTTTTTATTTAACTTTTTGCATGTATCTACTGCTTTCTATCAGTAGATATATGTGAAAAAAACAGAGGGTTTAGAAACCCTTTAAGCATAACAGGAATGAAAACATTCAGATAAGAGCACACTAACTTAGGGGATTATTCACAAAGCTGCTGAAGGCAGCCCACTGAATATCCGAGCCAAAGTGAAGTGAGCCGAACAACGTTGTACATCGACGTCTGGATCGGCTGAGCCGAAGCTCCGGCAGCTCACTCGCTGTCGTACTGCTCGGTACCTCTGTGGTACCGAGCAGAATAGAAAATAGTGCAAAAAGTAGAAAAAATAAAGCAGTTGCAAAAATATTTTTAAAAATGTAAATAAATATAAAATGTAAAAAATAAATAAAGATAACAAAACAACAATTGGGCAGAGCTATCAGTGACAGCTAGCTCTGCCCAACTGTTTCCTATTAGCCGGCACCTGCTGGAGTCTTCTAGCAGGTCCTGGCCAATTAATAACAACTGGGCAAAGCTGGCTGTGACATCACGGCCGGCTCTGCCCAGTTGTTATTGTTTAAAGACAGATCAGCATCCCCAGGTCATTTGGGGATGCTGGTCTGTTATTACAACTGGGGATCATGGCTGGCTCCTCCCAACTGTAATTTGCGTGGCTTACAGCCGGGCCTTCGACAGGCCATTCGCCCCTCTTCGGCTGACACTTCGACTCAGTCGAGCCGAAGCATATGCCTTCGGCTCGGCTGAGCCATTCCACCGCCTTCAGCTGCTGTACCGGGTATAGTGAATAGCCTGTACAGCAGCCCTTCGGTTCGACTAAACCGAAGGGCTCCTGCGGTAGAAGTGAGCCGAAGGATCAGCCAAAGCTACAGCTGTATCCTTTGGCTCCTTTGTGAAAATCCCCCTTAGTAATGACCTGCTGCTTCATTCTGCTTCCTCAATTGTTTTGCACATTTAAAAAGGATAAATGCAATGTTAAGAAAAAACAACTAAGGAGCAGTAATATAACTATGCTAATAGTTTTCCAACCTTAGTTTCCAAATTATGCCATTTCACTCAGCGTGGCACTCTCATGTCAACATGTGAAAATAGCTACATTTCAGTTTGTGGTCCATGTATGATCCACAGAAACGGGACTAATGTGTATTTTCCCACATTTTGTCATTTGCCAAATTTCATTTTTTTTTTAGTGCATATATGCTATAAATAAATTTGGACTTAACCTACCCTAGTTAGAAGACTTTGTGCTACTTCCTTATGATCAGTTCCCCCTTGCAGATTAGTTGGAGAGCACAGACAGTCCAGAATTTACTGTCGTCTGGTAATGTAACTACGCCACCCTCCTAACAATTTATGTCCTCTGATATCATCCTCCTCCTCTGTTCCTGAGATGGGGGCTGGAGACTGTCTGGTTTCAGGACTGGCTCCCAGACGGAGTTTCTGTAGAGGATATAAACATAATTATCTAGCTGACTTGGCTAATGATGTAATTAGGTGTAGTATTCTTGTGGGCACATACAATGCAGCTATTCCCACTACTTATTACATCTTATTAATTATTCAGTTAATTAATAATTTAGTTAATCATTTAGTTAATTAATCAGGCATTAAAAATTGCTGTGCTGGCCAAATGTGCTGGCTTGTAAACCCATGCATTTCGCGTGTCTCACAAAAATAATAGTCCTTCTGTCATTTAATAGTGGAGTAGTTGACTACAGTGATAATGCAACTAACCCAAAGTGGCTAAAGCTAGGAGAAAGCACAAGGACAAAGATAAAAGTAGAATAGACACAGGTAGTGATGAGAAAACTGAGTAAAGGTAAAGTGTGCTTGACATTCATTGAACCCAGCAGAAAATCCCAGCCAAACATGGCCCCTGAACACCATTGAAATCTATGGGAGCTGAATCTAATTTTTTAGGGCCTTTTTCAAGACCAATTTGCAAGCTTGCCACTGCCATGGCTGTATCCTCCAGGCAGTTTTAAATGCTGGTGCTGATTGCTAAAACCATTTAGGAATATTTACAGGGACTCACAAACAATACAACAGTAGCTGTGTATTATACATTAGTATAGCAGATCATGGGGAGACTTTAGAGAGTTTCCAGCGAGTTAATTGCTGGTGGTCATTGCTGAAAACATACATATTTACATTGAGTCACAGACACACTGGAGCTGATTTACTATTGCTGTTGCAAATTTGACAGGGCTGCACTACCTCACCTAAATGAATGAATTTCGCATTTATGAAGCTCAAAAATGCTGCTGCTAATCTGACATAGCAGGTCAGGGTAGGAGCATTAGATTCATGACAGCAGTTCAAAGTATGCTTGCACTGACCATGGCAGGCAGAACTTACCTAAAACTTAAAGAAGAGATAAATTATTGAATGACCTTTCCCAGTATCTGCAAAACAGAAACGGACAAATATGCAATGTATGTAATTGTCCGGGAGAAGATTTTGAACTATTTTATACACATAACCAGTGCAATTTCCTCTATAAAATAAATATTTTTCTCATATAAAATAAATATTTTTGAAAACGTTTTGTCACCTCTCTGGAAGACTTTGTTTCAAGTGATTATGTGCTGCTTGAAGAAATAACCTTGGTTATTGGCTGTCCTCTAAAACATAGCACATGGGGAAAATATGTGGCCACAACATAGTGTCTAAAATTAAATTATATGAAAGTGTAGGTTTTTCTTTCTTTTTTTATGATCACAGAAAGAACTTGATGACCCATATGAAATCACTAAGAATAATTTTTGTCTTCCTAAACAAAATTTTTAAGACACGTTTGTGGATAACATCCTTATACCTCATATATATATATATATATTAGCAGTTAATACAATCTGGGAACTAATGTATATAACTAATTCCTGCTTATTAAAATTGTGGCTACCCCATCCTCTAATAATACTTAAACCCTTAAGAGGGTTAATATCTCCTGCGTGCATTTATCCTTCCCCTTTTTTTCCAATATTCTTCCACTTGTTTCTTCTCCAAGGCCTACTGCTCTTGATGCTGCTAGTCACATTTGTGACCACACTATGTTGTCAATTGTTGTATTTATATTTGTGCTGTCCTATCCAATATTTCTTTTTATTAACATTGTTTTTATTTAAACAGTATACCTTAGGCACACGAAATCTTCTTAAAAAACAAACAGGGTAAGAGGTGGGAATAGGAGAAAAGGTAATGTTAATTCCAACAATACAGGAATTATTTAGCAATGTATTGTAAATGAGAACATTCAATCAATAAATAGTTTAAATAACTCATATCAAGGTAAAATATGCAATACTGTAGGTTCACAAATTACATTTAAAGATTCTCTCCATATGATGTAAGACCCCTGTTGAGATAAAAAAAAAGTATGTATCCATCTTCCAATTTGTCAGAGATGCTTAAAAATTGTATATATATATATTGAATTGTAATTGTATCAGATCAGTCTTGGAAAAATATATGTCTGTTCTATAACCAGATAAGTATGACCTCTGGCCAGGGATCTTCACAATTGGACCTCTTATCCATGATGCTTCATTGTTCTGCCTCAGGGATCAAACAATGAATTCTATGCCACTATGCATTATTTGGGGCATCTCATGCTAATGTCTGGGTAGTGGTTACAGTTATATAGTTGATTCAGTTAACCATAGAAGAATTCCATTTAAGGTAAAACCCTTTTAGTTATGGAGGGGTAACTAGCTATGTTTATTCCATATGTGAAAGCTAGCATTGTGTGAATTTTATTTTTACCCAAAGTCAGCTGACTAGTTTTGAGAGCTTCAGATTCACTGGAGCAAGTTGCAGTTAGCTTAGCAGAGAGGTAAGAAGAGATGATCCACCTTGTGGACATTACCCAATGAAGATATTATTCCCTTCCTTTACTTAACATAGAAGACCCCTGTACATGATCTGAAGTTTAATGTGCATCTTTGCTACATACTGCGGTTTAATAAATACATATAAATTAGACAACTTAACATGTCCAAAATATGAATGCTATGGCAATGCAAAAATAATTCATCATTACATTTACGTGCATCACAAAGTTCACTGATGAATGAGATCAAAGTACTCCTTCTGCTTTCTCAAATACAGAATGGTCCTTCTATAACAAAACAAAAGCAGCCATTTCTGCAGAATCTAAACCCTAGAGAATATGTTCAAAGGGTAATGTGAAGCAAGGAGAAGGTTTTATAGCTAATACATGAATAGATTTAAGTCTCAATTACATGAAAAATTGTAAGCTCTTGTGAGCCTAAGAATAAACGTCTGATAGACTTTCACACAGTATGCACAGGAAGGGATCCATGCACAGATCCCGTGCTGATTGGAACGAATGTCATTGTTGTGACATCCATTTCCGTCCATTTTTTTCCTCCATGTTATCAAACAGAAAAGAACAGAAATTACCTGACCCATGTCAGTCTATGGGGAATCGGATGTAAACAAACTTGTGTCTGTTTACATCAGATTACCCCCAATCCAGCATTGTCAGGTCCAGTGAAATGGAACTCTAGTTTGATCCATTTGTTTTTTTGGGCCTGGCCAGAGCTGGGCTAACCAGAGGTAAATGGACCCCAATGCGTTTAGATCTGGCTGCCCATAGACCAATATTGGGCTTCTGACAGTAAAGACCATGTGAAAGGGCTCTCATTTGAATTTTATTGAGCAGGACAGGAAGTTTAAAGCATATCTAATGGGAAATTGAGAGAAATGTCCTGTTTTTCAGTGCATACACGGGGGGAAGGGGAACCCCCAAAAAAGGGGGGGGGTTTGGTGTGTTTTTTTAAATATTTGCAGGAGTATGTGCAGTAGATTGACAACTTAGTGTGCTGCTTCACGTGTGTACAGACCGTGGTGTACGTAGTTTGTTGAGGTGAACAAAGGTGGGAGGGGAAGCGCTCAGACTGAGTTGTACCAGCCTAGCAGGGATCTGGCTGGGTGGGGGGAGAAGGTGTACTGGGGTCTAAGACCGCTTTGGCGAACAACGGGTGATGGTGAGGCAGGATTGGGCTAGGTGGGTGTTAGGGACGACAGCCCTAGGGCTCAGGCAGGAGGGCAATAAACCAGAGGCACGGAACAAAAACAAAACAAAAGCAAGGAGAGGGGGCTGTGTGAGATATGTGACGGTGGGCATATGAATTGCGTGTACGTAACCACTCGCCGCAAGGAAAGTGGTGGCGTGCAGTCATCGATGGAAATGTTGGTGTAGAAGTTGGACTTTATGTGTGGACGGTCGATCTAGATGGTTGATGGGTGGATCAGGGTGTTGCTGACGTCAGATCGTCCGGGTGGCGATGTTGAAAGTCCGGTTGGCGAAGCAAAAATGGCATACAGAGGTTAGGAATATGGATGAAGCAATATGATGTGAAATGTGCTCTCATCAGCGGCGGATGTGGGTGGTGGTCCCCGGGACTTCGCTGTATTTGGTGTGCCCAGAAGTTCTTGATGACCCCAGAAGGATTGCTGCAGTTGTGGTGGGTACCTTCGCTGTGGTTGGGGGTGGGTTAAAGCATATCTAAACCCAGTTTACTGTATATGTGGCGGCAGCATTTGTTTTGTTTTTTGGGGGGCTTTTTTCCCTCTTATTTTAACCTGGTGATCCAGCTAGTAAAACACCTACTCAGGATAGCTATACTATATGGAGGAGCAACAGAGCCACCCTTGGACAGCAACATTGTCACCCTGTGGGAAGGGTAGTGTAAGGTGTACTAGCAGATTTAGATGGACTTGACTAACAAATGAAATCTGAACTCCAGCTAACACGTTTTAAGCAGTTACAACAACAGTTCTTTTTTAAGATAAAGGTTTTACATAAATTATTTATTTTGAAGAAACTCACAAGATGCCAACCTGGGAACTACAGACCAGCCAGTCTAACATCAATAGTATGCAAACTGTTTGAGGGAATGATAAAGGACTACTTAGTGGTTTTTGTTCATGACAAAGGTAAAAAAAGCAAAAATCAGCATGGATTTATGAAGGACCGTTCTTGTCAGACCAACCTACTAACATTCTACAAAGAGTGTACCTGGATTTTGCCAAAGCTTTTGACACGGTACCACATAAACGCTTAATACACAAGTTGAAATCTATGGGCATAGATTAAATAGTGTGCACATGGATCGAGAACTGGCTACATGAACGTGTCCAGAGAGTCTTGATAAATGGCTCTTTTTCAGATTGGTCTAAGGTCGGGAGAGCCGTTCCCCAGGGTTCTGTGCTGGGCCCCATACTGTGTTACCTGTTTATTAATGATATTTGACAGGGTGTTACTAGCCATGTTTCTGTGTTTGCAGATGATACTAAAATTGGGAGGGTAATAGACAAGGGCATAGATAGTATTACATTACAGGAGGACCTGAATAAAATAGGGGAGTGGGCAATGATATGGCAGATGAGGTTTAATAGTAATTCAAGAATCACTGCACTAGGTGTAAAAACTAAATAACTAAATAATTAGTTCGACCAGCCGCAGCTATGTGTGTGAGTGAACTTATTATATCGCAAGTAAGTTGCGCTCGGTCTAGGAAAATATAAATAAAATATGTGTACTCTATAGGACGTGAAGAAGTTACTAAGTTCAGATTCTGCTCTGAAAAAATTATAAATCTCGGTAGTCTCTACCTCGGTAATAATTGTGCAATACAACAATCAGGTGTGGGAAAAGGGTTTTCAATCACCAGCCGGTGTATTGATTAGGTATTTCTGTGTACTAAGTGTACATGGTTTGTCCAAACAAACCTCTTAATGATGTGACAATCTATTCAAAGACCCCAATCCAAATATAAATGACTCGGTGTCACAGATTGGTCGTGTATAAGAAAAACAAAAACAAAATCTAAAATCCCAATCTCTAAATCGTGACGAATTTTAAATATAGTACGAACACTTAAATAATAGAAATTAAACAGTATGAAAAATTATCACATATACAATGCTACTCCGTGCACTCTGATTCCTCTCAAAGACAAAGATTAAATGCGGGGTTAATTTAACTAAAATACCGGCATCGATCTTAGTGAGCAGTCAGTTCAGAGTGGTCAGTTCAAAACGTCTCAAACCAGGG
>NW_017307200.1:214166-215519 GCF_000935625.1 Nanorana parkeri
ATCATGATTCCCCCTTTTGAAAAAGTGAAAGCACGAAACGCGTCAAGGAGGATCTGTCTTCACCGCTGGGGCCGTAGCTACGGCTAGATCCTTCGGCTGCTTCGTGAATAGACCCCTATGTAACTATAAATAAATAAAAGGTGGCCACTGTATGCAACCCTGTCAGTGTTAAATTGTTTGTCTCAACCCTGTAAGTTCGACTTTTGCTGGACAGCCTGGCCTATTGAAAAATAACAAATTTACTGGTTGGATTCCCAGGTGAAAAAAAAGAAAGAATGTATGAAAAAAGAAAACGAATATAGACACCACATTGAAGAAATGGTAAGCTGCAATATGTAAAATGTTTCGTTTCGGGTTTAAAACATTTTTAAGGGATGGTTTATCTGAGCCCCTGGTGGCATTAAAAACCTACCATTGGATTTAACCTTCCATTTCTCTATCCAAAACATTAGTAGGGGTGGCTACTTTACAAATCACACAGGGACCACGGGAAACAAAAGTAGCCACCTTCCAGAAGGAAGGATGAAGTCAGCATGAATCCATAGATGATTTGAGGATCTACAGCTGAGTGATACACAAATAAGCTACGTTGCATTTTAACCCCTTGATGACCAAGGCCTTTTTACATATTTTCTTTACATGTCATAATCCACATTTTAGGCCTGAAAATTACTTAAAACCCCCAAACATTATATATTTTCTGAAAGCCAAGACCCTATAGAATAAATTGGTCACAGTTTCAAATTTCGATGTTGCACGATATTAGCGCAACACCTTATCACGAATAACCCCGAACCCCTTATAACCCCGAAAGTTAGTGTAAAATGCACCTAAATGCCCCAAAACACAATAAAATACCCATTTGTTTTATAAAATATAAAAGATAAGGTTGCAACGAGTAAATAGATACCCAACATGCCCAGGTTAAAAATTATGTGCATCCATGAAACTGTGACAAAATTCAGTACCCCAAAAAGTCCATAGACAACGTTTTGAAAGCCCAGAGATACATGTACATATTGTCCCTAGAATTATTGCTCTCACTCCGGCGCATACCCAACATGCGTAGTGCGATTGTCGTTTTCATACATAGACACACCCGACGCAAGTTTACGTGAAGACGCGCATGCTTGAGGGAGGCGGTGGACTTTAACCTCTTGCCGTCCGCCCGTAGTAAAAAAACGGACGGACGGCACTGCAGCATCTGCGGGTTGCCGTCTCCAGACGGCAATTTTTTTCTGCTCGCGCGCGCCCCCTAGCGGGCACGCACGGACAGAAAAGACCCGTCCAATGCGAACACCCGGTACCGGGTGTTTCACATATAGGCGATCAGCGGGTCCATAGCCCGCCGAT
>NW_017307200.1:216062-220056 GCF_000935625.1 Nanorana parkeri
CCCAAAAAAGGGTATAAAATTAATTTCAGTACAGCGCTGCATGACGGAATAAATGTCAGTTAAAGTACCGCAGCGCTGAATACTGAAAAATGGCCTGGATGGGAAGGGGGTTTAACACCGCGGATGTCAACTGGTTAAACATTTTTTTATTACTTTTATATTTATTTTATTTAATATTAATTTTACAAACTGTTTTACTTTTATATTTATTTTATTTAATATTAATTTTACAAACTGTTTTGCCAATATGTTTACAAACATATTGGCAGTGGCAGGTACTCTTTAAGGTGATACTGGGGGTCCAAAAGACCCCTAGTATCACCTTTACAATTAAAATAGGCTATTGAAGTGCAGATCACACTTCAATAGCTTATTGCTGAGCATGTTCAGCTGAACCGAAGCAAGCCGATGTACGGCTGATTTCAACCAATGTACGGCTGAAATCAGCTGTACAAGCCTGAAGTGAATAGCTGAACAGCGTTCAGCTCACGTCACTCTGGGTGGGTTATTCACTCGGCTGCCCTCGGCAGATGTGTGAATAACCCTCTAAGTCTTTCTGCACTGAAATCAGCTGTACTGAGCTGGAGTGAATAGCCAAACATCGTTCGGCTCTGTTCACTTCGGTTCGGTTATTCACTCGGCTGCCTAAATAACCCCCTCAGGGAAGGCAGGAGAAGTGAAGAATCTAGGCCAAAATAGCTGATTTGGAAAAAATCTCCAATTCAGCTCACTTTCTGGTTCAGCTATGTTGTCCTAGATTGTTCACTTCTCCTGCCTTCTAAAAAAACCTCTTTACCCTTTTGTGAATAGCCCTGCTAGTTGCGCAGCTAAATTATTCTATTATAAAGTTTTATCAAACTTCTGTTATCTAGTGCATATGTACAGTGTTTTTCAAATTATATGTTGTTAATATAAAATTATTATTATTTGATATAAGACACTCCTCTTGAACAATAATCAAAATAACCATTGCATTTTGAATAATCAAAATAAAATATCTAGATCTAAGATGTCAAAGGCGCCATAAGGACCCACTCCACCCAGCATATATTTCCAATCTATACATGCAACTATGCATCTCTCTTCATGACTCTGATTCCTCCCAGCCACTTTTAAGGTGCCCATACACTTTACAACCCTCGCAAGACTTATTGTACGATCTGCCCATCTTGGACAGGCAGATCGTACTTGCGATTATCGCAAGCCCATGTGATGACTGCAATGAGGGGCGGGCTTGCGATTACTGCAAAGGGCAGTGTGCGCATGCGCACACCGGCCCGTTCGGCAGTTGTCGAACAAGCAGGCCACTGACTTGCCGAGAATCGTATGATTCCCGGCGGGTTTTCCAGCCTGCTTGTTCAATGGAAGACGTGCGACCGTACAGTAGAAACGGTCGCACGCCTTCCATACACTGCATGATTCTCGTACGATCATGGGATTTCCACTGTTCGGCTATTCACTTCAGCCATGTACAGCTGATTTGTACAGGACTTCGCCGATTTAACATCTGGACAGGCTGAGCTAGAGCTCCAGCAGCTCACTCGCTGTAAAAAATAGGAAAATGTAAAAATATATAAAAATATTTGAAACAAAATAAAAAATAATAATAAAAAAGAACGCACGCTGACCCGACCGCACGCGATGAACTCCCAAAGCATAATGAAGCATCAGACAGATGCCAGCTAAATCAAAACAATTGGGCGGTGCTAGCGGTGAGCTAGCAACAATTGGGTGGAGCAGGTCCCGGGCAAAAAAAACAACTGGACGGTTGACTCCGCCCAGTTGTTGTTGTTTAATGACAGATCAGCGACGATGATCTGTCATTACAACTGGGCAGAGCGAGCCATGAGATTCCGGTTGCCTGCGCCCAGCTGTCATTAGTGTGGAAAAAGGTCGGCCCTTCGGCTGACCTTTCTCCACGCTTCGCCGAGCCGAAGCATATGCGTTCGGCTTGGCTGAGCTGCTTGGCTGCCTCCGGCTGCTATATGGGCTATTGTGACTGAACCGAAGAGCAGAGGCGGCCAAAGCGAGCTGAAGCATCAGCCAAAGCTATGGCTGGATCCTTCGGCTCATTTAGTGAATAACCCTCTTAGTTAGCATAGGTGTGTTAAATAACAACAGTCAAAAGAATTTACTTCAGTACATAAGCATACACCCTAAATATACCCCTAATATATCTATTTCAATCATAATTTACAACACTTAGCAGCTGTGCTAATTATCCATGCAATTATTAAATAACCCCCGTGCTATATATTTTTTAAATGTTTCTGTATTACCATCTGCCCATATACTTTATGTGTCAATACTAACTGTATTTTTTTTTACAATTATCAGTTAAAAACAAATACCAATACACATATTACATACATTTCGCAAATGCATTTCTTTAATATTCAGAGATATTTGTAATTGTTGTATTGGAATATTATTGTGGCTAACAATGGCAAAAAAAAGTAAAATGAGTATTGACATGGGTATATGGATAGATGGTAATAATACACATCTACAAGCATTACACAAGGGTTTCTTTAAAAAATAGATATACTGCTGGTATTAGAGCGCTGGGTTTATTTAAAAATGAAAAGTATTAATGGGTATGGACACAGTGATGACTATGACTTTTCTACCCTTTGTACCTATTTTTAAATTCCTATATTTAGCTAGAAAAAAGATTTTAGTCAGAAGGCTCACCCTGTTTGCCATAAAAAAAATCATAGGTGTCTATTCACAAAGCTGCCAAAGGATCTAGCTGTAGCTTTGGCTGATCCTTCGGCTAGCTTTGACCCCAGGACCCCTTTGGTTCAGTTGAACTGAAGGGCTGCTGTACGGGCTATTCACTATAGCCCGTACAGCTTCAGAAGTTGGCCAAGGGGCTCAGCCGAGCCGAAGGCATATGCTTTGGATCGACTGAGCCGAGGTGAAAGCCGAAGCTGGCCGAAAGGCCGGACATTGACCGGCCGACAGCCTGCTACTGACTGCTGGTCGGAGCCAGCCGTCATCTCACGGCTGGCTCCGGCCGCTTGCACAGACAGATCAGCGTCCCTGGTTCCAGACAGCCCAACTCTCCCGGATGCTCCAGGAGTCTCCCGCTATTAGATAGCGGCTCAAGGCCGCCCAGGAGAGAAACACTTTCTCCCGGAAAAAGAAACAGCATAGGAATGCATAGCTACATTCCTATTGGCTATTTCAATTTGCAATAGCCAATAGCAAACTAGCTATTGCACCCACTATTGTCAATCAGCAGAGGGTACCTCTGTCAACCACAGAGGTATCGAGCAGAATAGCCGAGCCAAATGCCGCTCAGCGGCATTCGGCTATTCACTCACTGCTGTTCGGCATCTATGAGAATAGCCCGAACAGCAGCTAGTAGCCTGCCGGAGGTTTGGCTCAGCCGATCCAGATGTTGGATCGGCTGAGTAGAACTCCTTCTGTACTTCGGGTCGGCCGAACGTGCTGAGCATGTTTGGCCAACCCGAAGCCAGCCACAGCAAGCCGATTTATGGCTGATTTTAGTCAGTGTACGGCTGATTTCAGCCGTACAAGCCTGAAGTGAATAGCCAAACAGCGTTCGGCTCACTTCACTTCGGGTCTGTTATTCACTCGGCTGCCTACGGCTGCTTTGTGAGTAGACCCCATAATTATGGGCCTATATATAATGCAAGCCGATACTATGTGGCCCGCAACCAGCTTACAAGTCAGTTATGCGGTCACGGACCGCACTCCAGACTTGCAGGAGCAGCTACACGGTCTGCATCTCTGTCGGATGCAGACCGCATAGCTGCTTCTGTGCCGGCACTCGTATTGATTTGTGAGGTTTGCAGCAGACCTTACCAATCACTCACCAGGGATTGTGCATCCTCCCGGCAAAAAGGTAAGCGGGAGAGGGGGCTCTGTATTATATTTTACATCTGGGTGTGCGTGGGGGACTCTGACTGTATTATTTTATATGTGTGGGGGGGACTGGGACTGTATTATTTTATATGTGGAGGGG
>NW_017307200.1:220264-229021 GCF_000935625.1 Nanorana parkeri
GGGGGGGGGCTGGGACTGTATTATTTTATATGTTTGGGGGGGAAGAGACTGGGGGACTGGGATTGCATTATTTTATATGTATGTGTGTGGGGGGTGTATTTTTTTAAATGTACATGTGTAGTATTTTTTATGTGTATGGAGGGTGTATTATTTTATATGTGCAGGGGTAGTATTTTTTATGTGTATGGGGGGAGTGTATTAGGCTCCATTCACACCTGTACTTTTAGGTGCAATTATTGATTCCTGCGTCAGGAACTTGCGTTTTCCTGCAGCAGGAATCCCTAATCTGGCATTTACAAACGGCAGCTATCACCCATTCATGTTAATGATCAGGTGACAGCTGCTGTATGTAAACATATATAAAATATGAAATTTGGCGAGCGGCCTCCATGTGAGAAAAACATTTGTTGAGTGGCCCCCAGGTGAATTGAGTTTGAGACCCCGGCTCTATGCCCTCTTAGAGGAATACAAATAGCAAATATATTTAATAGGAGCTTAAAACAAAGGATTCATGGATCAGTCTGCCAATGCACAGTATTTGTACATTTAGTCAAGCAATGTAGTCATGCCCTTCCACTAAATCCTCACTGATGAAAAGAAATAAGCAGTTGTTGTTTGCTGTAACTTTTTGGCATCCACCTAATATGAAAAATCAGTTCTGACTGGACTTTTAATGACAACATTGAGCAGACCAGAACCTATAGCTGTGCTGAATCATCAACATAAAGAGCAAAGACTTAAGCTGCATAATGCTAGCGTGTTCCTTCTTTTCCAGACCATTACACATTATCAGATCATTTTGGGCACATAAATATCTATAATTTACTTAAATGCAGTAGCTCTGATCTGTAGACTTGAGATATTACTTGTGGTGCAGAAGCTGTTGGCATCAAACTTGTGGTAGATTGTTTAAATAAGCTCTAAAAGTAGTTATGCAACCCTACCCAACAATTATAGAGCCACTTCTGGGAACAGCCAAAAACGCCTGCCATCACTTTTATTATGCTTGTTGCCGGAAAACCAGAAACTGGTTTAGTGTGTCCAGTAAATTGTATAACTAATTATAAAATAATATTGTTTTTAAACGAATAATAGATTCCATTTGTGTCTACTTTTACAGTAAGTATGGCAATCTGGCAATGGTTACAATATGAACAAAGAAGTTGCTGAGGACAACATTATGATTTTTCTCAAATCTTTCTTAGCATTTCAAACATCTTGGAAGTCATTTACAACAACTGAAACCAATTAATTCAAGCATCAGTCTGTAAAGAACATCAGGATAAATGTGCATCCTTATCCTACAACAATGATAGCCACCACAGTTTGGATATGTTGGAGATTTTTATTTTATTGGGTATGAATTGGGCGTGAATCTTTTGTATATTTTTGGAGCATCCGTTCCATTCTACAGCATATGCATAAAATGTTCTTTCCCCACTTTCTATAGCACATAAACAAAAAATATATAATAATGCACATTAAAACAGACAAAAATGTGCATGAACACCAAACGGCACATAAAGCTCATATGAAACCACATACAAAATGTCAAAACATGCTTCCTCCAGTCCTATGCAAGCTGCTGCCGCCTCTAGATAAAATCATCCCTTGCTACTGTTCTGCCTCTCCCTCAGAACTTACCTCTTTCAAGGGCACCCATGGATCTGCCACCTCAACTACCCCTCCTTATCATAGGAGCCCACTGTGCAGTACGTTCCATCTGCTGGAACATCACTGCTTTTGGTTTCTACCTGTCTAATGTCCCCTCCCTCTATGGTCATGGCACTATCTACCTCAATATTTGAAATGAGGAATGCTTGGGCATTACCAAGACCATCTTCTTGAAGCAAGTCAGTGATCCTGTGCCCTTCCTCTAGATGGTGTGGTCAGATCAACACTTTGTCCTGCAGAATCTGCTTGCCCCCTACTACCTCCGCATCCAGAACCTCTGCCTCTCAGTTTAGGCCTGACTGAATTTTTTTATTAAAGGGGATTTCCTAAATTTAATGGCAAGAATAGCAATAGGGGGAATAAATATGTGGTGCTTTGTTGCATATTACTTAACCACACAAGTGTGCTGTGAATGTCTACATACAAAGGGCAGCTTTGCATATGTAAACCCTGATACACTAAACCACAACCCTAGTTTTTTTACCTAGCAGAAAATTAAACAGTATAAACATGAACTAAAGAACAAAATGTGAGTGAGGAGGGAGAGGAATACCTAAAAAGGACTGTTGGGTCATTGAACACAGGGATGGGGGGTTTGCACAAGAATATAGAGCCTACAACACTGCAATGTACAGTAGTTTGGCACAATATAGCTCCATAGTATCAAATAGCGAATAATCCTTTCTACGCAATCTTTCAGCTCTCCCTAAACTACTTCAACAAATATTTACAAATGGCTCCTGGGAACCTACACTTTAGTGAGGAGGTTGGCGAATAAACAAAGCCCCCATTATTGGCTCTTCAAAGCCAGGTGGCCTATGTTCATGGGCCAGGCATTGCCTTATGGTTACAAAGAATTTGCCTGGTGAAATACACCATAAATTGGCCAGAACCTCAAACACACAGGGGGGAATTTATCAAAACTGGAGCAGACAAAATCTGGAGCAGATTTGCACTGCAACCAATCAGCTTCTCTGTCTCATTTTCAAATCTTACATGACCATTGAAATTTGATGCAAAAAAAAAGGGCTTTTCTGGACTTGATTACTTGAAGGTATTGCAACAAAAATTATGTTTTGGGATATGATATTCAGACACCAAATCTTAAATAGGATTGAGGTTTGAAAGCATGAGAGCAAAACAGATATTTCCATCATCATGACCCTCTGGGATGCCAAAACAGATAAGCTGAATATTTCACCACTTTTGAAAACATGGGATTATTCATAATTGGACTGTAAGGTAAAACATAAAGTGAGCATGCACTTTTTGCGAACCTCCAATAGTGCCTTGGAATACAATTTTAGTGCAAAGCTCTTGGTCTCCATAATCCTTTGCAAACCTCTGGTTTCTCGACTGTTTAGTCTGGGGATGGTGTTGAAGGACTAGTAGGGCACAGAGCTACAGGATAGAGGTGATGGGGGTGTTTTGAAAATTTGGAGCACTGTCAGTACGTGTTAATTGAGTTGGTGTTGTAAAGTTTACCATACATGAACACATGGATGGACTTTTATTGATGCTGAATTTTGACTTTTATGTGCTTTTACACAGTTTTAGAAGTAGTTTACATTTTTATGCCACTAAGACCATGTGTTTCTTGACTTCAGCAGGCACTAATTAGAGATTATTGTTACTCATAAGTGTGCAGGTCATTTTTGTAAAAAAGAATTCTTTCCCTTCACTGCTAACAGTATGTAGTTAAGTCAGTTGCCATGGGATATACAGTACAGGGGTATACTCATGGCAGGTCCAAGACCCCAGGGACCATCCTTTTGGTTTCTTTGTCCATAAGGTTTCACATCAGAGTTGGCCTAAGGGGCATGTCAGGGATCACACACTTGTTCACTATGAGAGGCCCCTCTATTCACCATGGTTCCATGCCTGGTCTACAGGGGTCTATAGATTGCAGTTACCATAGTGCTGCACATGTGATCAGCAATGACACAAGCCATTGGAGGGTTTGGAAGTTCAACTGAAAGCTGAAATAAGCACACTGGTATTCTTGACAGTTAGCATGCCTTAAACGTAGTTGTCTTCAATGTTGGAGACATTAAATTGGTGAGTAATGTTCCTCTCTATTTCTCCTACTAGGGAGTATAGTATCAAAAAGTGTTCAGGAGAGGCAGGCTTTTTATGCCACACCCCATGCATGTAGGATCCAGAACCGTAAATCCTTCTAGCAACATGGCCAGAGAAGGAGAAACAAAAAGGGGGGCTTGTAAGGCATAGAAAAAGCCAGTATTTTAAAAACAAAAAAGCTTTATTACAAGTTGAATAAAATGCATATTCATATTTAAAAAAACAAAAAACAAATATGACTTATCAATTAAAATTGGATCAGGATAACAAAGCCTGGCCAAATATGACCCACAATATAAGCAATTTATATAGAAAATGCAAAGTTCATACAGTCCAAAAGAATCCTTAGATATGATGTTAAAATTAGCATTCTGGGACTTCCTCTACGCTTTTCACCAGAATCTGGCTTTTTCAGGAGGGTATTGCGGTAGGCTGTATAAAAGATTTTCTGTCATACTAGTCCCCATTGCAGCCTTCCAGAATACCCTCCTGAAAAAAGCAGATTCTGGTGAAACGCATAGAGGAAGTCCCAGAATGCTAATTTTAACATCATATCTAAGGATTCTTTTGGACTGTATGAACTTTGCATTTTCTGGGATATAGGCAGGGCTGGACTTGCCATAGGGCAAACCGGGCACTTGCCCGGTGGGCCGGGCCGGACACATTCAACCTGATTGTGTGCGGGCCAGTCCGCTATGCCTGATGGCCGACTCTGAGCAGAGCCGGCACTACTACACAGTAGACACTAGAGGGAGCTGGTGGGGGAGGCCAGAAAAACATTTCCTCACCCAGCTCTCTCTAGTCTTTACTCTGTGCTCTCTCCGGAGCTTGCTGGTGCGGTTCCTGCCCCCTGTCCCGGCCGAGATATTTACATATTAATGGGCCATGATGATTTGTATATCAATAAACCACAGCCCATTCACATGTAAATATCGCTACTAATCCATATGCAAATCAATGCCGACGCCCCCCCGCTAAGGAAGAAAAAACTGCCTGACTGCCTGAAGACTGCAAGAACAAGGCAAGTTTAAGCATGTGTTTGGTGTATACGTTTGTTACATTGGCGGTCATTGTGAACACTTTTGTTACATTGGCGGTCAGTGCGAATGGTTTTGTTACATTGGCAGCCGGCAGGGCCGGACTGGCCATCAAGTATTTTATAATTGCACTCCTGGATTTTGGTGCATCTGGAGGTTTTATGGGCCAGGTATACCATTTTTTCCCTTTGGTCTGGCGTGAAGGATAGCTCCAGTTCACTTTCCCATTTGTCAAAGTAAGGTGGCATACCGTCTCCCGGGGGTACGTCTAAGAGGTAGTACACAAAAGAAACTGCTTGTCGGAGTGGCGGGCCGGGTTCACATTCCCTCTCAAACTCTGTCAGGGGTCTAGCGAAGTTCTCGGCCGGCGGTAATGATCGTAAGAAGTGAGCTAGTTGCACCCTTTGCCAGAAGTTTAAAGGGGACCACTGGGGTTGCTCTGATAGGTCTCCCAGCGTTACCCATGCTCCATCTCTCATGAAATGCCGAGCTTCGTGAAAGCCCTCTTCCTGCAGTTTTCGAAAACCCGGATCTCCCACTCCAGGGGTAAAACTTGGATTACCCAGAATGGGGAGTAAGGGTGAGGGAGATGGAGATATGTTTTCTACCGGGAAGAGTCTGCGGCATACTGCCCAAGTGGCACCTATGGTGGGATGGTTTCGCACTGAGGTCGGGATGTCGTTGTGGCACCAGGGCAGGGACGCCAGGGGAGTTCCAGTAACTGATTGTTCGAGCCCGACACATTGTTTTAGATCTCCATGTCTACACCAATCTATCACCCTCGTGAGATGACACGCTGCGTGGTATCGAGTCACGTCGGGAAGGCTAATTCCCCCGCGTAGTTTATGGCGCCGTAAGATCCCCGATTTGAGCCTAGGTGCCTTGTGAGCCCACAGAAATTTCCCAAAGGCACTGTTAACTGCTCTGAGAAAGATCTGTGCTATTCGAATTGGTAGAGTCTGTAATAGGTATAGGATGCGTGGCATAACATTCATCTTTAAAATGTTGCATCTACCAAACCACGAGAATTTACCTGCGTGCCATCTCAATAGGTCTGATCTAATATCTTTGAGTAGTGGAGGGAAGTTGAGCCGGAAAGTGTGGGAAAGGTTTGCCGGGATATTAGTGCCCAAGTATCTCAGTGATTCCGTAGTCCACCTAAATGGGAAGGCAGCTCGAAGGCCCGATAAGAGGAAGCCGGGGATGGATACATTGAGGGCTGTGGATTTCTGAAAGTTAATGAGAAATAATGATAACGCCCCATATTTCTCAAATTCCTGTATAAGTTTCGGTAGGGATACAGTAGGGTTCGTAAGGAAGAACAATAAATCGTCGGCGAAAGCCGCTACTTTGTGTCTTCCCCCTCCCCCCAGGTCCACCCCCTCAATATTATTGTTAGATCTGACTCTGCGAAGGAAGGGCTCCAGGGCGAGAATGAAGATTAACGGTGATAGCGGGCAACCTTGTCGTGTACCATTTGAAATTGCAAAGGTCCTGGATAGCGCTCCATTGATCCGGACCTGAGCCGTCGGTCTGGAGTAGATCGCCAGGATCCATGACATCATCACCTCACCCAGGCCCAACGCCCGAAGAGTCAGTTCCATGAATTGCCAGCCTACGCAGTCAAAAGCCTTTTCCGCGCCGGTGGACAAAAGCAGAAGGGGCTGTTCCCGGGTGGATGATGCATGGATGACATCCAACACCCGTGTTACATTATCTCTTGCTTCCCTTGATGGCATAAAGCCGACCTGGTCCAGATGTATAATATCTTGTAAGTATGGGACTAACCGGGATGTCAGTATTTTCGTGAAAAATCATTTAGTACTAGGCGACCGGCAGCTCGACAAACTTCTGGGCAATACATGTAACAGATGTTCTTGTCCCCCTGTCAGGGGTCAGGAGTCGTATCAGAGACATTCTGCTCGCATGGGCCATGGTATCGAAACAGTTTCCTGTAGTCTCTCGGGCAAGTCTCTACGTGTAGGGCTGCCTCCACGGCCGCCCATGAGTCCCATGGCAGGGGTGATGACCCAACTAGTGTTCGTCTGTTTTCGGCGTGTGTGAAACTAATTGTTGCTCAGACTTGATGTCGGGGACCCCTAGGGTTCGCTGGCTCTACCCCGGGAGGAGGACCTCCTCCGTCGTTGTTGCTGTGAAGGCCGTTGAGGGCGGGCGTGACCGTAGTCCAGCAGAACCCCCAGGAAGACGCTGAAGCCAGTTCGGGACTGGGAAGGGTTCCATTTCCAGGAATTCGAACATTGCAGGCAGGTCTGACATTTGTCTTAGGGCGAAGAGAGTAGTATTCCTCCGGATAATGAGGTGGAAGGGGAATCCCCATCGGTACACAACACCTGCTTCCCGCAGGCGTGTCAGTAGCGGTTTTAGGATCATCCTCCGCTGTAAGGTGGCCCTGGAAAGGTCTGGCAGGATCCGTATCGAGGCCCCATCAAAATCAATTGGCCCCTGGGACCACATTTTGCGTAAAATGTCCTCCTTGACCGGGAACCTTTGCAGTCTGCAATCAATGTCTCGGGGCCTGCTTGGATCTTCAGAGCGCGGGCCTAGTGCTCGGTGTGCACGATCCAATTCTATCGCTGTAGTGGGTGGATGGCCCAGCAGCATGTTGAAGATGGCCACGACAGTATCATGTACGTTTTCTTGTCCTGTAGCCTCAGGCACACCCCTGACCCTCAGATTATTCCGCCTGTTTCTGTCTTCAAGGTCTTCAATATGCAGCTGCATATCTGATATAATGCCTTCTTGTAAGTCTCTCGACTCCTCTAAGGCTTTCAGTCTCCCTTCTATGGCCACCGCGCCTGTTTCATTCCCCTCCACCCTCGTGGTCAGATCGGATACGTCTTATCTCAGACACTGTATGTCTTGACTGTGGGCTTCCTCTATTTTCGCCACCATCGCCTCTAGATCTGCCTTAGTGGGTAAAAGTCTCAAGATGGCCCCTATATCCAGGTCCGTTTGGAGTCTATATGTCCCTGGTGTGTCAGTTCCCGTGTCTCCTGCCAGTCCACTTGAGAGGGAAGTCCCTGGGCAGTCATCCGTAGGTCTCTGGGCTGGGGAGGATGGAGGAGAGAGAGTGGGGCTGGATGGGGAATCGGGCGTGAGCATCGTGAGCAGTGGCGGCTGTGCGCCTTTACCCGAGGCCGTGGCTTTTCCGGGGCCTACCCCCGCGATCATCGGAGCATTCGGGGAGAAAAAGTTTTTAAGTTTACACGATGTCTGGGGTCCAGGGGTGTCTGGTGCCTTCTTCTGCCTCGTCCTGTTCATTTTTAGGGTCCTTAGGTGCTGTGTATTGTCCCGGTGGTGGAGCGGATCGGGAGAGCAGAGAGAAAATGCGTGTTCACTCCGCCATGTCCAGGACACGCCCCCGGGAGAGTGTTTTCTAACCGCATGTAATCAAATCACATTCCATTACATGCGGTGTGCAGGCGTTTACATGCAGCAACTGTCACATGATCATTTACTTTAATAGGTGTCAGCTGTCACTTGTAAACACCAGATTAGGGATTTCTGCTGCAGTAAAACACACGTTTCTGATGCAGGAATCCCTAATCGCACCTAAACCTACAGATATGAATAGGATTATTGTGAGTATATTGGTGTCTGTAGTACTTAAACTGGATATAGCTACATTTTATTTTAAAGTATGAAATGTGGCAGACAAATGGGAGAAAAAAAATTGTCGCGTGGCCCCCGAGATGGAAGAGGCGGGGGGCAGAGATACTGATGGAGGAGGCAGGAGGTGTCAACGAAGCTCCAGCGGCAAAGATGACCAGGTCGGGCGCCGAGGATGAGGAGGCCGTCCAGTCGGGCGCCGAGGACAAGGAGACAGTGTTCCAAAGAGGTCAGGCCGTGCAAGGTAAGAGGACTGTGCTGGCAGAGCCCAGCATAGATTCTGCACATCCCACCAAAAAGTCTCAGGTGTGCTGTGCAATACCCTTTGGTGGGCTCT
>NW_017307200.1:229211-268288 GCF_000935625.1 Nanorana parkeri
TGTATTTTTCTTGAAGACGTTTCACTGGCCATCCAACCAGCTTTCTCAATTCAGAAATTTCTGAATTGAGAAAGCTGGTTGGATGACTAGTGAAACGTCTTCAAGTAAAATACAGCAAGTCCAGTTGCCTTGACTTATTTTTTACAGATATTCTCTATAGCTAGCTTCCTATATTGTTGCAAGGTTTGTGTATTGGTTGTAGCAAGACTAGTGGCTGGCCCTGCCCCTCGATTGCGTTTCTATGTTTGAGTCCGCCCCCTCTTGTGAGGGATGGGGCCTGTCGGTGGTCACGTGATTGGGCTGCTCAGTCTAAAATGCCCGGGCCTATTTTTAGTCCCTGTCCGGCCCTGGATATAGGTATAAATAGGAAGTCACATAACTTCACTAGGGCAAACCAGGGTGAGCAGTGACTTCCAGTGGTGACTGCAAAAACTACCACAGACCCCCCCTGGTGTACACAAAAGGATCCTATCACCCATCAGTACAGATGTCAAATATAGATTCAACCCTTTTCCCATTATTGCAGCATGTGTAGGGATTGGCAGTGTTAATGTGGCCCGGAGTTACCACAAGTCATGTATGCACAAGCCCAGCTATAGAGAATAATGTCTCTTTACTGTGTGGATGCAGATGGCCATTTTTCTCTGTGGTTTCCCCAGCACATGCATGACTTGTACCAGAACTAACACTGCCTGCAGCGGTGCGAAAAGGGTCAAATCTACATCTGAGGTCTGCATTGATATTATATAATCTGATGAATGCAACAATAGTACTGAATGAGTGTTCTTGTTTAAAGGTCCTGTCATGTACTGTTATAGCTGAGACAACAATTAATAATTAATTTGATGTTGTACAGGTCCTGTTGTAGTTACAAGCAATGGTACACTGCCTAAAGTGTTTTATGTCAGAAATTGTTTGCCATTATCTGTTTTAAGAATTAACAGTGCATTTTTGGTGATTCTAAATGGAACAGAGTTTCCTAAAATGATAACCTAATAATCTTATTGTTATATTTGGTAATCCTTGAGATTAGCATTTGATGTTTTCCATGAGGTAGCTGTGGAGGAGTTGGTTAATTCAAAGGAGAATTGTAGCAAGTGATTACTCCTGTTTCTTTTGGAAGCACAACACTTTATGTTTCTGAAAGCCAGGAATATGTGGGTAATCAGAAATGTTTACAAAGGAGGGACACATATAGTACTAGACAAAACCAGCCTTCTCTATCCCATTAATTGTAGAGATTCTGCATTAAAATCCTCAGAAAGCATTTGTGTTTATGTCAATAGAAAGGTAAAGGGGGTTAAGGCTGATGTTACCAATACCACTTATGACAGAAAGGATCAGCATTGATGAAGGATGGTTATCTAACCTGCCGAATCTCCCTCCCAACATTGTTGGCTACTTTTTGTAGCCTCGCCCATAGATGTGACTGTCACTATTGGGTCCAACACATCCAAATTTGTATAAGCCCTAGCTTCACAAGCTAAGCCCTACCTGCCTGCTGTTGTATTATCTAATATTAGCCATTAGTGGTAGCTGAGATGTTTTCACTGAACAATGGGATCCTGGGTGTTTGAAGTTTAGCTCCTGAAGGTCTGGGATTTTAAACAGAATGGCTGGAAGCAAGTTTTGCTTGATTTTAGATAAGATTTTTTTGTTTTAAAATGGTCTGTATGTTTAAATTGCCTGTAACATGGTATGAGTGTTTATTTTGTCTGTAGATTGCGGACTGCTATATCCCTGTTCTCTCTACTGTTATTGCATATTGATGTGTTGTATAATATATTTGTAATAATTTAAAGATGTATTTGCATCAAATTATCTTGGGTTCTAGCCAGGGGCGTAACTAGAAATCACAGGGCCCCATAGCAAATTTTTGTATGGGGCCCCATGATTGCTAGTTATGCCACTTGCAGAGCCCACCTGATATGCCGAATAGCCCACCTGAGAGTGACCCTGCAGAGCCCACCATAGACTCTCTATAGTGGGCTCTGCAGGGTCTCAGATGGGCTGCACACCTCTTACCTGTCAGCGATGTCCTCCTCTGTGGTCCTCCTCTTACAACACTGGCTCCACCTGCTCTTAGGTCGCTGGCCAGTGATGTAAGAACGCTGGCCTCTTCTGCCGTAGCTGCTATCTGTCACTAACACAGCTCCGCAGCGGCTGTGAGGGGAAACACAGCTGCTGAGCTGTGTCAGTGACAGCCAGCACCCTTACATGCCATAGCGACCCAGGCGGCCCACACAGCATCAGAGGGATGCCCTGGCCGGGCCCCCCTGTGCCCGGGCCCCATAGCGGCCGCCTGGGTCGCTATGGCGATTGTTACACCACTGGTTCTAGCTATGGCTTGTGTCTGAAATACATATGCTATTTCTGCACTGTCATTGCTGTTTGAAGTAAATAAGGGACATCCTAAAACATTTAATGTGAAAATGGCTTAATGTAGCTTAATGTACCATAATGTGCCTAAACCTCAATCAATTGCCTTGATACTTTGCACAACCTCAGCTTCCCAAGCCTATCCTGGAAGTTTCATGGATTGGTTTCCCACAAGGCAAATGAGTGACATTAAGCTTGTTTTTTTGGGGGAGCTTAATGTGGCTTAACGTACAAAATACAACTTAGATGCTAATCGATTTCCCCCAAACTTCCCATACTACAAGACTCTCTCTATACCAACATATTCTGAATAATACTACAAGACTCTCTCTATACCAACATATTCTGAAGAATACTACAAGACTCTCTCTATACCAACATATTCTGAAGAATATGTTGGTATAGAGAGAGTCTTGTAGTGTGGGAAGGTTAGGGGAAATCGATTAACATCTAAGTTGTTTTTTGTACGTTAAGCCACATTAATCTCCCCAAAAACAAGCTTAATGTCACTCATTTGCCTTGTGGGTAACCAAAATCCATGAAACATCCAGGATAGGTTTGGGAAGCTGAGAACTTCGGTTGTGCAAAGTTTCAAGGCAATTGATTGAGGTTTAGGCACATTATGGTACATTAAGCTGCATTAAGAGATTTTCACATTAAATGTTCTAGGATGTCCCGTAAATAATTAAGAAAATGTAACCGCACTTGTTCTATTCTGGGAGTTCTGAGTAAGGCCCCGTTCACATTGAGCGATTTATCGCGCTGTAATTCCCGCGATATCGCGGCTATTTACCGCGCGATATCGCGCTCCAATGCTTGGCAATGGGGCAAAAGGTCCTGCTGTCGCGGGTCGTGTGTCACTACAGCAGGATGCTTTTTGGAGCGGATTTTGCCGCGATTCAATGCTTTTTGATGCAAGCATTTGCGCGATATCGCGCAAAATGCAAATTGCGCGACAAACGCGCAATTTGCGGATCGCGCAGTGTAAATGGGGCCTAAGTTAAAATAATCCAAATGGTCTGCACTTCGCTACCTCAAAACATAGCAGTATATCACATACTGGAAATGTGTGGCCATAGCTATGCTACAATTAACGAGCCTGTGGCAAAACACTTTAATTTAAAAGTAACACAATCTACTGTATTGATATCCAAGTTTTGTAAAAAAAAAACTGTATCCACACTGAAAATAAATATTTATCAGCTATTGTAAACTTAAGATTTGGAAACACAGTGACAAATATGGTAAAACATAGCCTTTAAAGGTGTATGTTAAGGCTTACATATAGCCAGAAGCATATTTATAATATACTCTGGGCCCCAGTAACCATTGTGGAAAAGTTTTTGGAAATCAACAATGAAAATTTACCAATAAACTGTAAACTCCCTTTTTGGCATAAAATATCCTACAGGGTTTATGAAACATATATATCATAGTAAAGACCGACATGAAGTCCTATCATCCATAAGTAGATCATAAATCAGTAATGAGTAATGCCACACCCTTTGAAGTAGCCGACCCAAGGCAAAACCTGTCAGGGCATGTAGCATTTCACCCGGGAACCCAAACAGCCTGACATGCTCCCTCCTGGTGCTTGTTACAAGACCAAAATTTGGCAGAAATCTTGTGAGCTCATAACTTCCTGTGCACAAGGATGGGTTATGGAGATTGGGTGGGGAAGGAAAGTTGCAAAGGACTGTGTCCAATGTAAACCATCACAAATGAAATAAACAGAGCTGACACCATGTGCTTAGGCTTTTAGATGATAAAGATGCCATGTTGTCAGCTCAAACAGAAAGGTAAGAATATACTAAATTTCTGGCACATGAAAAGTTTTTTTGTACTTGCAGTGTATTTAAAGGGACAAAACATGCAGAAATGTGTATGTATTGTAGAGCAGCAAAAGTTTCCGGGACAGTCACCAGCCAGCATGATTAACTGCTAGCTGGTATTTTGCCATTTACATGTTTTAGAGTCATGACAGTGTATTATATAATATGTGTTATTCCTCAATAGCAATGACACGCCAACTGCTTATTTAGAGACTAAGGAATCTCTAACAATCTTACCTCACATGACCTCACAGGATAGCAAAGGAAAAAGAGTGCAAGTGCAAGCACAATCTTTGCACCTTTGCAGATATGACTCCTGCTTTATCCCTTGCTATTCACCCACTTATTGGAAACTGATACGATTGTTGTAAGTGTACTCTTGACATTGCCAATTTGAATTTTGCTCACTCAAAAAAGTAACAAAAGCAAATAGTATACACATATATGTTAGTGAATGTGACTTTCCAATCTTATAATATTTGCACATGGCTAGAATTCCAGTTGAATGGGCTGAAATTCAAGCTGTGGATGGATATTTTGGAATCACCCAACTTGATCAACATTGATTAAGAAATCTAAGAAGCCAGACCCACGAATCTTTAAAATGTCATCTCATGGTTTAAAAAAAATTCTGTGACGATTAAGTCATGGGAATTTCAGACGTATTCGCTAGCAGATGAAAGCCAGGGGTCTCTCAAAGTGGTACTGCTACATCCCCCTCCAGCTTGTGCAACAGCCTGTTGCGACCTGTGCAACACCCTGAGCAGTTCATCAGTGCTGCACTATGATAAAAATGAAGGCCAGAAATATTGATTTGAGGGATAAAGTTATCCCTTGAGTGGAGAGACAAAAATATATCAAAGCACTGAAAGAAGAAATAAGAAGATATTAAGAACGTATGTTCTCAAGTTTCATAAATTCATAAATCAAGGAGCTTTTAGGAGAACAATAGATGAGCGGGGCATAAACATTTGATCTGTGATCTGCCTGTGTTTGCATATTTGAATTCACAATGTGATGACCTAGAAATTGGGCTAAAGTAAATTTTAAGGTCATCCGTGGTTTTGAATCGCAAGAAAGACTGCTGCTGCCAACAGACATTAGATTGTCACATGATCTTGTGAATAAAGAATGGAAGGGACAACTGTCATCTCATGTCTATGATTACCTTAAAAGTGTCTTAGAATTATCTATAGCTTGGGGAATTCCACATTTACTTTTCAATTCTATCTGTTTACATGAACAGAAGAAGAAGAAAAAAAAGACAACATAGCCTTTGAATAACATTATTTGTATTAGAAAGGACAAACATAAAGGAAAGTATTTTCCAGTCTTTACATGTGTATGCAGAACAATACATTTCAGGAACTCAGTAATGGTCCCATATGTGGCAAACTATGAAAAGGAGATGCAGACATTCCAAACCAACATCTGTAAAAAATGTCAGATGCTACTATTAGGGCTACATTACTAAAGAAATAGTGTTTGCTGCCAAAACAATTTCTTCTTTACCAAGTGTTGAGTCTGGCAGGTTCTAACACTAAATTAAGCATGACCAAGACAAGCAGTTGGAGTCTACACAGTATGACTGGAAGTAATAAGGTTTCTTGACCTGTCAGTTTTGACCATAACTCACTATGTATAAGAATAGATTTAAATAGTAAACTGCTCATAGGGAGTTAGGTTACTTTATATCCTTATATTTAAATTCATGTTAACATACTGCATAACTTTTTGGGTTCCAGCTCATTTGGAATTTAGAAAAAAAATCAGAAAAAGACAGCTTTACTTATTTAGTCTACTTTTTTTATCTACTACAAACTACTTGCAATATGTATTTTAAATAAAACTGTGCTATACTGAACTTTCACTTTAAAGAGATTCTTACACTTCTCTCACTTTAACCATGGTCAGCTCCTGGGCTTCCAATGCATATTCAGACTGCTCCATACGAGCATGTAAGCACAACACTTCTGGGAGTGTAGTGATGCCACCTGTCAATACGGAGGGCTGAGAAAGGTAGAGTGCAGCAGAAGAATCTCTGAGTTTCAGCTCCCAGCACTGAGGTATTGGTACTGTTAGACAGAGTGCTCATTTGACAATGCATCTATAGTCCAGGCCCAACATCATCCTGGAGAAAGGAGCGACGCAGCAGGTGCCCAGGGGTAAGAAAAGCCTGAAAACCAATACAGGGGGCACTGCCACCTACAGCCAATGCTGGTGGTGTTGTACATTTCAGTGACACTGACCACCAATGGAGGGGGTAAAATTTCACTGCCACTTGCCACCAATGGAGGGGGTTAAATTTAATTGCCGCTGATCACCAATGGAGGGGGTTAAATATCACTGTCACTGACCACCAGTGCCTGCAGAACTTACAGTAAATTGTAAAGCCACTGACATGAATGTTGGGGTCTTTTGATGCAGCCACAGACATTAATGTTGGAATCTATTATTACTCCCGCTGACACCAGTGTTAGGGAACTTTGTGCTCCCATTGACACAATGTTAGGTTCCACTTAACTTTCACTTTCTCTTTATTGTATCCCGGGCCCTATTTTGTCTAACATATAGCAAAACAAATATGGGAAGGTGCAACACTACAAGCTATATGCAATGAAGCAACACCCTATTTTTACACTGAAAAGTTGACCATACATTGAGGGAGACTGTAACATGGCCAAACAATTTCAGTACAATTGGGGGAAAATTTTACCTTATGGGAAATTAACAGAAGATGTTTACAACTTTGGGAGACCTATGTCATGCACACAAGTGATCCAGTAAGATTGAAAAAAAATTGCAGCAGAACTAATTCAGAAAAAGCAATCCAGTGAGTTATCAAGCAGTGGAGAGTTTGATTAACATGCACTGAATAATGGATATTGTGTGGAATAAGGTTCTACAAAGGGCCTCATCATTCAGAATATGATCAGATTTGAAGGGCAAGAACATTGTTTGGATCCTAGATCAGCAAAAAACATATCCATCTTAAATCCCTCTACCCCATCTTCCCTAAGAACAGAATACATACTGGCCCACAAAAGTGGAGCATAGTTCAGTAAACGCAGATTTATCTGTTATTCTCCTATTATAGCATATTTATGGATGACAGAGGGTATAAGATCCAGTTATAAAGTGAGTACAACTGTCTTCAGGTCATGGAGCCCAAGCATAAACATCACTTCACTTTACCTACTAGTTATACACTCATAGTGCAGAATAAACCGGTGACTTTCTACCTCTGGGCTTGCTGAAAAAAAAGCAGTACCCTGTTTTATTAAAGTGACACTAAGCTCAAGAGTTAAACCTTAAAAATGTATTCAAGCACCTTAACTATTAACATAACTGTACTTTATACATGTATCACTTGGCTGTAGATCCTCAAATCATCTCTGAATTGGTGCTGACACTGTCCTTCCTACTGAAGGGTGGCTACTTTTGTTCCCCATGGTCCCTGTGTGTGTTGTAGAGTAGTCACCACTCCAAGCTCGCTCCTGTGATAAACTACAATCTCAATGCAAATTAGTACACAAAACATGATATACAACACCGATGTGGTTGTGTGTGTCTGTCAGTGTTTTTAAGAACCCGTTCACACTAGTACAGTGTGTTAATCACACATTCCTGTGTGATTAATGCAGTGTACCAAACTATCGAACCTACCTTGTATTCTGAATGGCATCCCAAACACACCTCCCACCCACAGTTTGATCACCCACACCGGCATGCGCAGTACCGCAATGCTGTGCATTCCAGTGCAGCGTGACTTGGGCCACGACTTAATGACCAAGGACAACTGTGGGTCCTGAGGTTACACAGGTTGAGAAACACTGGTATAATACATTAGGGTACACTGCAAAACCTAACACATATAATGTACAGAACTAAAAAAATGCTGTTGGACTCAATGGATTTTAGGGAGAAAAGGAACTGTAGATTTAAGTGGTTAAGAAAGCCAACAATTGCTTACAGCTATAAAGTGCTGCCAACTAGAAGCAACTGCAGAAGCTTTCAGTACCTTCGTACCAATGCTGGGCAATTGTGCCTGGCAAAGCTCTGAAACTTCTGGGTAATGTTGGAGCTTGCCAGGTTCCACCCTCTAACATTTCTATTTTCCATCACTTTGGCAGGAAGGAGCACCCAAGCAAGAACTTGCATGAGCAAATCTAATTTTCCCATTATGGGAAATAATATAATTTTCACATGTAGGCTATACATGTTCAGAAAAAAAGCATGTGTAGCCCTACAACACTCACAGAAGATTGATATGGTGAGCACAAAGGTACCTGGAATAAAAAATAAATTGATTGAAAAATATTTCTCATTTTTCCCATTAATATATTACTGTAAGAAGACACCTCATATTGTCATGGTTAAACTTTAACAATCATGTTATTTTAACAGCTTAAGGAGATGTGAGTTTTGAGCCCTGTCACTGTACCCATATTGTGAGAAATTAGTTTAGCTGTTAAGAGGGGAAATGGAAAACCAAGAATCTGCCTGGATTCAAATCAGTGAAGCAAAAGCATTTTTCCCACACCCAGGAATGTATGATCTAAATGATCCAAAATACTGTAAGCAAGCAGGTGAAGCTCTATACTTCCTTAAATGTTGACCTGTCTATTATTAGCTGTTTTAATTCTCAAAAGACAACAGCCTACTAGCTGACAAAACTGTTATTCCAAAAGGTAGCTCTTAAATGACAGACTGTTATCTACAACTTATCAAATCAATCAGCATTCAATCTAGAAATAAGTAAATCAATCTGTGTGAGCCAGAACTTGCAGCAGGGACGTGTGGTCAGGGGAGGCAGGTGAGGCAGAGCCTCACCTAGTATTATGGAGGAAAAAGCTGTCAGCTTTAAGTTTGAAACTGACAGCTTTTTCTCCATACAGGTTATAGAGCAGGGAAATCCTCCCCACTGTGTAACCTGTCATGGACGGAGTGCTGCCTGTTAACTACAGGCAGTGCTGCATCCGGCTTTTGACAGGTAGTTAGGTTACACAGCAGTGGGCTTCCCCACTGCTTTTGTAACCCAACTTGGTGAGCCGAGAGCTGTCACAGCCTCTAATCTGTGACAAAGGCGTGAGCTCTGTGGATGGTTTGGACCAATGGCAAAGTGCCATTGGTCCAAGCTGTCCAATCAAAAAAAGAAAAAAAAAACACTGAGGCCATCGATCTCGATGCCTCAGCAGTGACGAGCAAGTGAGGAACAGGGAGGCTCCTCCCTGTCTCCTCCCTTTCTCCTTCCTCCTTCACATTAGCTTGGGGACCGGGTTGGGGGGGTTCGGCGGGTTAGGGGAGGGGATACGACAGGATATGGGGCTTTGGCAGGCTGGGGGCAGGGCTGGTCATTCTGGGGGTGAGGCTGGGGAATGCCTACCCGGAACCAAAGGTACCACAGGTCACTGACTTGCAGTAACACATAAAGATGACTTCACATCAGGATTAATGGATAGTAGATGATTTGTGATCCACCTGTGGTGCCACAATATTTAAAAGCACATGTACACTTGCTGGAGGACCTTCCAATAATGCCTAGTAGCCTTATAATCAGGTATTAAAAGCTCAATGGAAATATTACATTATTTTATATTGCACAAAACTATCGCTCCAAAAATTCAGGTATTAATAATGTCTTATTGTATTTTGGTAATTGATGAATGAAATATAATTAGAAAATGTGCTAACATTTGTACATAATGCCACACCTTAATGCATCAGGGTCACTGTGAATCTATGAATAGTGTTGTAGAGAATGTATATGGTGTTTAAATGTGCAGTTTTTGATGCAATGTACATGCCAAATGTATCAATCTCTTACAGTTTGTCTTAAGTAATGTGCAACAGTACTCCAATGCAACTACTGCATTTCAAATCTTCAATGGGAGAAAGGAGAGGATTTTGAAAAGCATTATAAAAGAAAACATGTTATCTTGAAAAGAAAATTATTTACCATGGCAGGAGAAAATCCTCTAGAAATACTAGCTTTGCTTAGCAAACTTTGTTTATCCAAAAATTCTCCCAAGGAGAGGATTCTACTGAGAGCTCATGAGTATAAGGCAGTCCATCACTCTCCAGTGTTATCAACCTCAGTAGAGAGAATTCATCCAGAACAAACCCACATAATAGAAAGAAAACATATAAATCTACATTTCCTCAAGTAGCTACTTAAAATTATGATTCCAGCCAAACAGTAAACCAATTATTCAATGCTGATGACAATGGATGGGAGAAATTACCAGATGAAAAAAAGAGCTTTTTTAGATTGAACTGAGTAAAGTATTTTTACACTGTTTTTATATATTTCTCATCAATTTTGCTATTTTTAAAGGACATTTTAACATTCACATTTTGATATATGTATTTATACATTGTTTGAAAACCTTCTTTCCTTTTGCCATGGAATGATATATAAAAACTTAATATATGGTATAGACAATTGTTCCAATCTTGTAGATTTCCTGGTTCTATTTGGTATATATGATCAAACGTACTCCTGTACTGGTGTATATTTGGACAGGATCAAGGATATGCTGACTTTGGGTTTAAATGAGAATAGAAACAGAAATTTCACAGCAAACTACCATCAAGCAGGAAACTGATATTAGGTGAGCCAGTGTGCACACAGAGTGGTCATTGATGTTGTAATGTGTCCTGTAGAATGAATGACAGATATTTTATTTTTAGATGGGCCATGATTTAATTGCCAACATAAACTGCAGGCGCATTTTCAGTAATGTGTTTCCCATTCCATGGATAGTTCACGTGAGCTGAATGCAAGAATACATTATTTCTTTGCAAAACATTTTTCTTTATCTCTACTGTTTCATTTTGTTGTTGGGAGGCAAAAAAAAAGTGTTTGACTATAACAGTATGAGTTTCAACTGATATGTATTTAATGTGTTATATTAAGGTCACTACTATCTATATCATTCCATGTAGAATCTGTAGAAAAATAACGATTCAGCGTGGCAGAAAAGACAGCCACTGTCCCAGCAGAAACCAGAGAATGGAAGAACCTGTAGAACCTTTAACATTTTGAGACTATGATACAGAACATTATGCAAATACTCAAGTTAAGAAACTCAAGTGAGCAGGCAGGAGGCATGCTGCCATGAAGGACATTCATGTGGTCATAAATACCTTTCAGAAGGCTACCAGCCTTTTAGATACGGAATATGCTGGCATTTCAAGCAAGTGTGCAAATGCCTTGTCACCTCATAAAGCTGACATGAAAGAAGCACAACGTGCTTCGGATGTAATTCCCAAGGATAAAGAGAATGATAGTGAAAATGAAGAAGATTGCAACATCCCTGATTCTAAACAAGATAAGGAGGAAAGGGAGCAGTTAAGAAAGTAGGTCTATAATATTAAGACTCAGAAGGAAGACAACCCCCACAAAAAATCACGCAAAGACTGAAAAAAAGGAAGAAAACAGTGACATGAACATGAAAGAATGTGATAAGCCATCCGGTGCTAAACAACAGACTGAAGAATTAACTCTCTGCAACTTGAAGCAGAGAAAATGAGATCACTGGTAAGGTTGTGACTGTAGAAAAAAATCAGATTATAGAATGTTTGTTTTCTGCGAACAAAGGCAAAAGAATGTTCTTAGTATATTTTCTTTTCAGGTCAAATGTAGTGTAATACTAAACTATGTCCACTAGATGGGGCTGATGAGCATAGGAAAGAAGTATTAATTTCCTCAGCTCCATCTAGAGGCAATAATGTGGCATTACATGACATTATATTCAAGTTGAAAAGAAAATATACTAAAAGGGTTATTCACAAAGCTGCATGTTTGACTATTCACTTCAGGCTTGTACTGCTGATTTCAACCATACAGCCGTACAACGGCTTGCTTAGGCTGGCTTCGAACATGCTCAGCATGTTCAACCGACCCGAAGTGTAAAAGGAGTTTGACTCAGCCGATCCAACATCTGGATCGGCTGAGCCAAACCTCCGGAAGGCTACTCGCTGCTGTTCGGCCTATTCTCATAAGGGCCGAACAGCAGCGAGTGAATAGCCGAATACCTCGGCTATTCTGCTCGGTACCTCTGTGGTACCGAGCAGAATAGAAAAACAGTTTTAAAAAGTTTAAAAAAAAACTAACGATTGGGCGGAGCTAGCAGTGACAGCTAGCTCCGCCCAACTGTTTTCTATTGGCCGGGACCAGCTGTCATTACAATGAGAGCTCGGCAGATCTGGCGGTGATATCAAAGCCAGCTCCGCTAAGCTCTCATTGTAATGACAGATCAGCGTCCCCTGGTTACCTAGTAACCAGGGGACGCTGAACTGGCGCAGTGTCCCCGTACAGCCCAGGCCTGCTTCAGCTTTCACCTCGAGTCAGTCGAGACGAAGCATATGTCTTCGGCTCGACTGAGCCGCTCGGCCAACTTCGGGAGCTGTACGGGCTATAGTGAATAGCCCGTACAGCAGCCCTTTGGTTCTACTGAACCGAAGGGCTCAGTCGGCCGAAACTAGCCGAAGGATCAGCCGGAGCTATGGCTAATCCTTCGGCTAGCTTTGTGAATAACCCCCTAAGAATGTTTGTTTTTGCCCCTGATCGCACAGAATGAACATTCACAGAGACTTGCAGGGCAAATGGCTCTGCAAATTGTTTACAAATAGACCCCCATTATGCGTAAAATAATAGTTTGAAGTGTAAATAATTTTGACTTGAAATGCCCCCATTACTAATGTCTCCAACATAGTGGTTAGTTGTACTTTTCAAAAATGCATCATTAAGGTAGGGGTAATCAGTCAGCTAAAATAATTTTGGCCAGGCCATGTTTTACCAGCATAACAAGATACATGCTATATGACCATGCATTTGTGAATGTTCATTTCCCATCTTCTAATATTTTAAATGTATTGTTTAACATGTGCAGCACTACTACTAGCGAGGGGTTGACTGCCTGAACACAATCAAACACCTGTGGATTTACAGCTCATGAATGCAAAGGGACTGAGAATGTACATGACTGTTATAATAGCCAGCAAAAATAACAAAATATTCTAACAAACAGTAACAAGGGCCACTACATATGGTCCCTAGAATCATCTTCAGTGGTATCCCAGTGGTATAATGCAGCACTCTCCTTGCAGAAGCACAAGAACAGCAACAGAGAAACAGCAACAGTGCAGGGACAGCAGCACAGCCCTTGGTGGCCACTGCATAGCAGCCCTATACTTACAATCCTCAGTAGCACAGTGTCTGCCCACAGGTCCCTGCAGCACCTCTCCTCTAGGGACAGCCCTCTGTTCCTGGAGGTGTGGAGGTGACTGAGTCATCACTGTTACCATGTTTTAGGAAGTAGCACTTCCAGATCCAGCATAGTGCCCAATCCTGCATCCTTCTCGGCAGTCAGCAAAGTTACCCATTGGGCTGTGCTTTATGGACCATGTGCTTGTGGTCATGTGGACTCTGCCACTGACCAGCTTACACATTATTGGTGATGGATAGTCTTCTGGGCAAGAAAAATCACGGCCAGGCATTTGACACTGTGCTACAGAAAAGGCTGCAAAGTCAGGGAAGGAGGCAGACTCTACTGCCTGGATGGCATTGAGATGCCAGGCATGGGAGTTACTGAGATCAAAAGATCCAATAAGGTCAATTCATTATGCTGTATGAATTCTTTTTTACTGTCCTTTTTTAATCTAAACTGGTTTCCAATTCAAACATTTTCAGTTTACATACATAAATATTGTGTGCAATCGTTATTTTATACTGAGAGCCTTGACTTTTCCTAAGATCAAAATTAAACCTCTACCCTCGCAATACTAAGCCTCCCTCCCATCATTAACTGTCAAATGCCAAAGTTCCTAACTGCCTATCAAGGCACTGGCACTTGATAGCTGAATAACAGGCATAAGACCTTGCATTCCAGTCAAAATTATTTTTTAAGGTATGGATACAGTAGGAAAGAGTCAAATTTACAATCAGGTTTGCATTTCTTTTTGTTATTCCATTGGAGAGATTCCTGCAGAGTCCATCAAACATGCGTACAAGAAATGGGGAGTGTAGTTGGACTGGAAAGCACAGGCAGCCATTAAAAGATTTGTCAGAAGTTCTAACTCTTCCCCAGTCTACTAAAATATGCTTTGGTTGTTTCCCCCCACATTGGAAAGATTTACCATAATTTGCTGACCCGACAGGAAGTGAAGGGAAATCTCCCCAATAGGAAAACAGAGAGTAATATCAACCTGGTACAGTTTTTCATCATCCTCATCCAAGCCATACAGCCACCCAACAAACCTTGACTACTTTTTTACTTAAAGTAGCCAAGCAGACTATAGCCAAGGCTTGGAAGCATACTCCTGTTATCATGTAATTGTTGTATGTTGTAGTATAGCCCTTGCATGGGCAACAAATGGTTGTTATGTTTTACCCCTGAAAATAATAAAACACTAAAGCAGAAAAAATGGTGTTGGCTCTAACCTTTGCCCATGCTATCCCATAATAAAGTATATGTCAAGGCTAAATAAAAAGAATTTACAGTACATTTCTGCAATTCATGCACATTTCCCCATGTTTCATCCATCTGAAGAACCTGCAAGTACAGCAGTTTTGTGGACTGAAACCCTCCCACGGTCCTAATCTCTGCAACATAGAGGCTAATTGTTCCATAGTCCAAAATAAGACCTGTCAGGGCTAAATACATTCCTTCAGATAACACAAAAACAAAAATCAACAGGTTTTTGTTTGTGCTCATCGAATGCTTAAAACAAAACACTTTTAATGGTATATTTAAGAGACCAAAACAGAACAAATACTGTAAGTTCATTGTTATGGTTTACACACACTTTCAATAAAATATTTTGCCTGGAGTTGAGAGTTAAGGCACTTTTTATGTTAGTTATTGTTCAGTTTATGGCCTTTTATGAAGGGTGAATCACACAGCATCCAATGTGCCACACTGCAGTGTGACATATAACAATTAAAAATGTATAATACCATTAATATGAATTTGTAGAAAGCATACACTACAAAGCAGCTTACATGTGTTTGAAATTATGGGCCAAGCATGCCATTTTTTTCACAATATATTAGATGAATTATAAGATTTTGTACATGGATACATACAATAATGGTTTTCTTTAGAGCTCTATTATCACTTTTTGAACATTAGAACATAAATATGGATAATAATTGCCTTTGTTATGATGGTAACATTACAGACATTACATCTGAATCTGATTGACTGAAGAGGCAGATATTTGCATGCAACATCCTCACAGGATAAAAATATAATGGAGTATTTAAAAAAAAAGTTGTGTAGCATATTTTAACATAGATGATAACAAATATTATTATTATTAAAAGGACATAAAAATAAAAATGACTTCATTTTTGAAAATTGCCTATGAAAAAAATTAATAAGGCATATTGAAAAATAAAAATATGCCACATTATTGGTGCACAAATCTGAAGATTAAGTTACTGTCTGAGTTCCGAGCAGAAATGCACTGATTGTAGCTATTGCTCTACTGGAACCAACATGGAAACAGCTGCATCAATCTCTTTCTTGTGTTAAAACACATTTAAAGAATAAAATGTAATCGAAGAATACAATTTTAATATTTAAAATGTGATCTTTAACAAAGAAATGTCAATAATTTGTGTTAGTATTTTTGTTGTCCCAGAGGTAACTGAATGATTATCCCGAAACAGTGTGTATCAATTTAAAGTCAATAAATAAGTACAATAGGATCTAACCCAACAATCTGCAGCTTATCATATCTCTAGATGTCATTGCTGAAAGAATACACACATAACACACAGGCAAAATCATTTCCCCAATTTTGGGATAGCTATAGTGCCTGTTTTTCCAGATGTGCAATAGTTCTTGCCAATAATTTGTTGTTCTTGGAAATTCTGAACTGTGTCAAATTTGCATGATAAATGTTTGCTATAGTGTTTATGATACTAATTAATATTAATTAAAAGTAGCCCAAAGCTGAACTAAAAAAAATATGTGTTGTGGACTTCAGTTTTTCCAACACTTAGGAGTTCTCATGTGTTGGGAACATTGGCCTTCTTGGCAGCATTTCAGAGGCTCTGTTCACGCTGTTTCCTTTAACCAAAATGATCTACAAATAAAAAAAGCAGTTATAGTAAACTGTTTACAAACTTGGAAAATTCAAGCTAAGCACATGATGAAAACAGGCATATGTGGAGGTATATGCACTTCTCAGCTTTTGAAGAAAAAGTTGAGTTTGGCTCCCATTAGTTAATAAAGTTGTCCTTCAAAAAGGACACTATGGGGTTGTCAAATAAGATTTGCAGTGTAGATTTTAAAGTACATCTGTCATGAGATAAACATAGGGCTACCATTGCTGGCCTCCTTTTGAAAATGCTGATTTAATGGCTGTATCTAGCTTTAATATTTCTGACTCATAGAACCAGTACATGCATGCAGCATGAGTGTCTCAAGTCTTCCATGTAAGTAATATAAAAATATTGAAGATAAAACATTAGAATGACAGCTGAGCAACCATCAATTTCAGATAGAGAGTTTAGTAATGACCTACATATTTACAGTATATCATTACAAATTTCCGTAAAGGCCATTATCAGAAAAGAGGCAATCTCACTGGTGATCTGGCTAACTGAAACCTGTACCCCTTTGTGTAGTATGAAGAGCCACATACAGTATATACATATAATACTAAAGCTGAGGCTCAAAGACCCGAATGGCAATCAGGATCCGAATTTCCGAATCACATTCAAGAGCTCCCAAATGCCATTCAGGTCTGGCAGCCTTAGCTTTGGTAATATATGTATATGGCTCCCAGATTCGAATGGCATTGGGGAGCTGCCATTCGGGTCTAGGAGATTCAGCTTTAATGTTAATATCTGTATATGGCTTTCTGTTGTATTCGCAACGTATATTCGTAAACTCATCCGAAACTAACACAAATTAGGATTTCGTCCGAAACAAAACCAAATTGAATTTCTGATCCAAATCCCGAATCCTGAAACAATGAAATATTCAAACCGTACTGAATGTTTCCGCAGCTTACATGTCTAGTGCGTAATGTGTATTCACAGTATATTAGCACATTATGGATGACTTACCTTGCAGACAATCCCCCGTAATGTGATGTCAGTGCTCTCCTCCACCTTTCACACTTCCATTCCCATGCATTCTTCTTCCGGATTCAGCATCTTCAGCCTCTTGATTGGCTGTGCTGGGATGATGTAACTCTGGTGCATATGAGTTTCTTCATGTCGACAGAGGGCCTTGCCAAGCTGTGCATGCACAGCTCAGCGAACACAAGCAGGGAGGCAGCAGTTAGGACTTGTTATATGAACACATACCCGCATGGATTTTTTTTATTTGCCTGGAATTCAATTTTAATGGGTGCATAAAAGGGATAAAGCCATGGGCTGGGGCACATATCTGTTCTGGCACTGGCACTTTCAGGCATTAACATCTCTGCAAGCAAGCCACAGGGTAAATGTCCCCTGCAAAACCACAAAATCCCCAAATGTCTATTGAATCCCTGCAATAGGAAAATAAGGTTCCAAAGAAGTAAATCTTACCACAGTAACTATTCTTTTTTTTTTTTTACACAAAATTTTTATTGTTTTCAAAAAGATAATACAATAAAACAGAAAACATATTGAAACAAGTCAAAAAGCATAGTATAGTCATAGTAAACCGAAAATGTCATGATAAATACATAAAACAGTCTTAACTAGTAATGAACAAACAAGTAGGACCGTTGGCTACAAAGAACATATAGAGGAAATTACTATAACCCATCAATATTCTTAATCCACTCAATATTTTCTTCTCCTAGTTTCACTATTATCTAATGAAATGTTAAAACATTGGAAACATTTGAATTTAAAAGGTCCCAATCCTATAGTTTAGGCAGCCTGTAAAAACATACTAGGAAATCACTTCTACAGTTGGTAATAATTAAACAGGAAAAGGCAATTAGAGCAGACTGCTGTTTTAAAGACCCATACTTGTGTAACTGTTTGACCTTTACATAGTTGTGGCAGCATTAATATCTTTAAGTCATCCAAGTAGTTTATAAGTCTCTTGTGATCTGCCACTCAATGTTGAATTAAAGGAGTCATCACACATTGTACACACATATAAAGGTTTTACAACTTTTCTATTACCAATGAATAGTGCTACATTTTTGAGTATTCCTTCCAGGATGTGTTATTATCTGCAAAGGCTTTGACATATTTTTGATGCTGCAAAACACATTTAAAAGCTTTTAAATGTTATCATGACAATAAAAATGGTTATCAGCGATGATATGCTTCTCACTGCACTGCGCTTAGGAAAATTGTAAGGAGATAAAAACCTTTGACCAAGTGGATGAAGTGAGCATGGTGTATGGCTGATATGCTGCCTTCAAGTCCTTAGTGTATCCATTTGCCTAGGTGCCTTAGAATTCTGTCATTTTTATAAGTGCTCAGAATCACTCTTTACAGTAGTGCTTTGGCAAAACAGGTGCACATACATGAGTCATATGGAACTTCTCTTTCAGAATTTAATTAGTAGATTTTTGGCAGTGAAATATTCTTTAAATGTGAACAAATATTTACACTTTTACTTTTTATTCTCTATTACTTTCAGATGAGTGACTTCCTTTAGAACAGTTTTATGGTCTACTACTTTCATTGCTACATCTGGCTGCTCCGTAAAAAAAAAAAAAAGCAGCCAATTCTCTATTAGAGTTTAAATCTTGTTTGATAAAAAAGTGGAACTGATTTTAAAAAGTGAATATTTGCAATTTTGTATGGAACATCAAAAAATGTTTATGGTGCCTAAGCAATGCACTGAAACATGCACTGTTTGTTTTGAATCTTTTCTGAAAAATAGCAGTGCACTTCATTGTATGGAGTGAGATTTGGTGATGTTCTTATTGTGCTGCTTTATAGAGAGGAATTTACAGTGCATGCATCTTCCTACTTCTGCTTAAAGTGGTAGTAAACCACCAATGCAAAATACAAATTGTGGGCCCCCAGGAGATGTTTGTAATGATGTTCTAGTATGTACAGTATATGGCAGACTTACCTTGCAAGCGATCCCCAACAGCATTGTGATATCAGTGCTTTCCTCCCTCACCAGCGCTTCCATCTTCTCCAGGTCTCCTTTTGGGTTTGGCGGGCTTCCTGTCTTGGTGACACAGCACAAAGTGTTGTGTCACCAAGAGTATAATCTCCCAAATAAGTACATAGACAGCAATTAATATTAAGGAAGACATGTTGGGAGAGTTTAGCATAGTCTCCCTACTGCTTAAAGCCAGCATGGGATGCTGCAGCTGTCACACAATGGCTCTAACTCCAAGAGCTGAGTGATCATGTAACCTCTGATTAGTCAGCTCTGAGAGCAGTGACTGTAAGTCTATTTTAGCAGAAACTCTAACTCTTCTACAACCTACAAAGAAAAATTGTTTATTGACATATGAGGCCAGCACAGGAACCCTCTCCATCTCAACCAACCTGTATCCTACATGCTCTTTTTAAGATAACTGTGTGTGTTGGGGTTAAAGTTTGCTCACATTTTATTTTTATTTAGCCAGATAAACCCTATTAATTAATTTGACAGGTGGCTGGCTATACAATAGATATGAATAAAGTGAATAATGTTATTAACTGACTTAACCTGTTTTTCTCTACAGGCAATAGTGGATTTATTCAACATTAAATATTCTTCAATATTAAGTATTGGTAGTTCATCACTGAATCTTTTCAATAATGAATATTGTTAAAATATGACACTTAAAGAGTTTAATTGGAAGCAAGAAAACTGTTTAATTGCCGCACACCGAAAGACAGTAACCAGCAAAGTGTCATTTAAAAGTATAATTTATCAGCTTACAGGAAATATACACTATTTTATATAGAGTAGATAAAGAAGACGTTTTGTCACAATGTAGAAGGAATGGTAAGAATATTTATTGTTTAAGATTGTCTAACATGAATTAATAGTAAGATATATTTGTTTTACATAAAAATGTTCTAACTAATATATCTACCTCCATATTTGGCATTACAGTAGATGAAGGTATGCAGTGCATAGTTTTGTGCAAGCAACCATATGCTTGGAAAAGATAATAGAAAGAAGCAGAAAATATAACAAAGGCCTCCATATTATCATTGTTTCTAACATGCCCGTTTTAGATGTAGCAAATTACCAATTGCTCTGCTGCTACTAAAATAGGTATAAAATTAAAATTAGTTTAGAACTAGTTCCCAGAACCCATGCTCATCTAGTGCAGAAAATGTTACATCCAGATGGTAAAAAGATTTGCAGATGGTAAATTCAGCAAAAGTCTAATTTTAAGTAGATGTAAACCCTTACTGGATGACATTTAGTTTCTTAAAGCGATGAGTACCGTAAGCAATTGTCATTTTCTTTTCTGTAAAAAAATATTGTTTTCACCTTTTATCATTTTTTCTTTGCATCCCTATGCTGTGAATTCCCTGCAACCTCTTTGCAGCCACCTCCTGAGAACATGCATCGGCTGCAGCTGCTTGTTATTGTTCAGGGATGGTTTTCTGACGAAAACAGTTGCAGAATAAGCCTGCACCAAGAGCATCAGCACATCCACTTATAGTCCCCATCAGGGGTGCATGTGACAGGGTGGCAAATCCAAAGGAGAAAATGGGAAACATGGACTAATTTCTGTCACCCTATAACAGAAAAAGCCTAAACAAGAACCTTCAGAACCAGATTATTGTACTGAACACTAAAGATCTAAAAAGGTTGACATGTTGGGGACTAGCATAGCTTGGTCCCCCACTGGAGGGGATAGACTGTATACCTAGGGTTTTCTCAGATATTACACTCCCTTCATTGGGAAAGGACAGCTTATTCTGGAGTGCTTGTTTCTAAAGGTTATTTTTATATTTTCCCCTCCTTTGGCATATGGTCTACTGATCATCTTAGTGTCTTTCCTATGTGCCCACCCCACGGGCCCTGCGCTCTTTTCTGGGTGAACAATCTGTTCTTGTAGATACTCGCTTTGTTACTGAGCATTTCTGGTACACCCTATTATGGTTAACCCTTTTATGGTTTTACAATAAGCTAGTAATCTTGCTGTCCTGGGTTCTAATTGTATGTGTATGAAAGAGATTATTTGACGAGGGTGGTAGATAATGAACTTCTCTCATAGAGGGTCAATTGCTGTTTGAAAACGTTAGCTATGGGCAGAGAACTAACTAAATCAGAATGTTGTGGGGTGCTCCATGAGCCAAGCCAGAACATGTCAGGGACCTGAAACATGTCCAAGTTGGTCATCCAGGTTGAATTCTGACATAACACAAGAGGCCCTGAATTTGATGCAACAGTAAGTGTGAGGAAATCTCTCAAAGGTAAATTGAATCCCTAGCTTAGACAGTCACCACTAAAATAAATGTCCCAATTTACCCTTACCTCTTGTTCCAGTGACAACTGTAAAGTTTTGCATTTCTCCTTACTCTCTGTCTCAGTGACAAAGTTTACCAATTGTAGAGGGTAAATATACCTAGCAGAGACACAGACAGCAATAACAATGTTCAATTCCTACCCTATCCAAAATTAAACAAAAGGTTTTGGCTATACATATACAGTACATTGAATCATATTTTTTAACATAATATGAATAATACAGTAATAATCTGCGTTAACTACCTGATGATGTCTACAGTTTGAACCAAACGTTTTAGATGTCTGCTGGCTTCACAGTCTGCACTGACCCTCTACAGCTCAATACCTATGAACAACACGCATTCAACAAAAGACATAAGATGGTGATACAAAGAGCTTTGATCTAAAAACCATATCAATGAACAAAGAACATTTGTCTTGCTCCTGCATTTATATAAACAGTGGCATTTGGTGCAAGAAATCCAAACCTTCCAAGTTATTTTTAGACAAAAGTGGCCATCTGCAATCCTATCAGATTAAGTAAAGCTACCTGGGATATCAAATTTCTACCTATGTCCTATTTTACTTTAGCTTACCCTTATAGTGATAGTTCACAAGCAGTTTTTCTGCTTGGTTGATAAGCATTTGGTGATCAAAAGGCTGAAAAGTAATGTTATCGATTTGCAAGTTATTTGCTACATTTGAATGAAAAAACAATTATAGGTATTGATCAGCATTCTAAATTATATAAATCAGTGCACACCTGTTGATTCTTAAATTTTATACAGATGTGTTACCAAGCATTGACCCTATGCAGCTCTTAAAAGGGTGTCAGTATACACTCCCAATCACAATGTAGTAGCTAAAAACTACCAGGTACAAACAAGAATATAACATTCTACCAGATGTCAGATTGTTTTGTGTTTCCATTTAAAGTAAGCCTTCTTGAATCTGTTGTTTCACATAAGATACTTGCAGCATCATATGACAAAAAACTGATATAACTTTTCATTAGTTCATACTAGCAAAATAATGAAAGCTAATTTGAGATTAGTTAATAAAGATTAATATACATAGCCATACCTTTGTTGTTAGTTAATTAAAACAATTACCTGGGTGAAATCTGAGGAATGCTATATAAATATGTACCCCTGGTTTAGGAAAAGGTATACATGTGTGTCACTAAGAAGGGGTTGGGAATGTAAGGAATCTTTTACTGTCCTTGAGTGTAGTCAGAGAGATTAGGCAATTGGCATCAGTGAGTGTTTCTTTAGGGCTTGTGCACGTGAGTGTTGGATGCTGGTTTCTCCAGGAAACATGGTCATGTGTACTTATTCATGGGGCTTTGTATAATATTTCAAATCCTGCATTTCACTTGGCATCAGAAATGCACAAAGAATCTCATTAAAATCCTGCATGCACCACCATTAGGCTTACATTTGCGTTAGTACTTGCAAGCACTCAACTATTAGAGTTATGGTAGCAGTAACCATTAGAGTCACTAGGGTCATAGATACTGGTCACTGGTTTTGAGAGGATGCTAATTTACCCCTTAGTTATATTAAAGTTAAAACCTGAGAAATTAGAGCAAGTGAGTGTTACCGCCATCTCTACATTTACCTTCTATTTTTTGAGTTGTAGGGAGACTTAGGAGACACAAGATTGCATATGTAATTTTGTATTTAAAAGCAATGTCCACTATACTATATACTGTATCCTGAGCAACAGGGCGACAAGATAGTGCTTTTTCCAGAAAACTATCACCAATGCATGTCCTCACCACATTGCTGAAGGCCATAGGAGTAATTTTAACAAGGCCAGCAACACCCAGTGAACAGCAGCTTGGAAGGATTGATTGGTTACCCGATGGTGTCTGCATAGTTATGGCATCAGTGCAAATGTCACTCTAAGTCAGTGGTGCAGGAATGGAGAAGAGTCTGTTGTCTCCTGTGCACAAATAATTTCTTAATCTGTTTGTAAGGAGACGTGTTCGTCTCACTGATCACCAATGCAATTAGCATTTTTCCTTCCATTGACCACTAATGTAAGGTGCACTTACCACTCCACTGACCACCCATGTAAAGGGACACTTCTTCACTGACCACTAATGTTAGGGGTGCTTTCAGGCTGCTGAACTTGCTATGCCCTGAAATCAATGCTAATAATATGTTTCTCAACAAGAAATTAAATCTCTTAGTAGCAAAATGGTTTAATTAACCGTAGAGCCTATGTTAGGACTTTTTTTTAAGTAATAAATCCTTATATAAAATTTATTTTATTGTTAAGAATAGGAAACATTTGAACTATATTTCCCCAATTCCCAAGGTATGCTGCAAGAAATGCAATTTAAAAAAGAAAAACCCCAATCTGATGATGTAATTCAGTAGTTATTGCTGTTCAATCTGTTAATCCCACTGTGAGGTTCAGCTTGCTAGTCTTTATGGCTCACAAATCATGGTAAATTGCCTGTTAAATTTCTCTCTGACAATATGACAGCTCAGCTGTGTTCTTATGTATTTTTCCATATATAACTAATTAATTTAATGAAGCTTCAAAGGGAATTTTAATTTAATAGTTCAAGAATTACTTAATTTCCTAATATAAGATATTGGAATATTTAACAAAAATAAAAATTAAAAGTGCAAACTTTATTTTAGTTTTATTTTGATACAATTTATGAAATAACCTTTAGCATAGACAGGAAATGTACAAGGGCAGATAAAAATCCTTACGCAAAATAACTGGTATGCATATGTTGCAGGTTCACTTGAGTGTGCAGATGTTTACAAACCAAGCTGAACTGATCTAGCAAAGCAAACACTATTACTTAATACCTTAGAAGTTCCTTTTTCAATATGCAGCCACCTTTAGGCCTCATTCATACACAACACAAGAGCAAAATTGTATATTGTGTATATACGCGTATATGAGCATATTTATATGCATATACGCACGTAGATGCGTGCACTATATGCAATCCCAGAATGCATCACTCGTAATGGAATTTTTAATATGCTGTATGCGCATATATTGGTGTAAACGCGCGTATGTGCGCCTAAATACGCAGCAATACGCTGCCCGGATGCATCTCTGTTCCAGTCTGTTTTTGCGCATATATACGCTACGCAAATATACGGCTCCATACGAGGCTATGTGTATGGAGCAATTTATTTGCATGTGTTGCATATGGTACAATACGCGCGTATACGCGCGGCAGTGTAAATGAGGCCTTCGTAATATTGGTGGATGCTGCATATGGAAAAGGAGCAGGGAAGATTTACTAAAATTGAAGCAGGTAGAATCTGGAGCAGCTATGCACAGTAACCTATCAGCTTCCATCTTCTGCTTGTTTAGGTAAGCTTGGAAAAATGAAATGAAACATGGTAGCTGATTTGTTGACATGCACAGCTTTAAATATCCCTGTATTGCTTCTTTGTAAAAGGGTAATGCAAAATGGCTGACATTGGAATAAATATTAGAGAAAAATCAATTTTGATTCTACTTAGCTGGCATACGTTGGGTCACTAAGGGCTCATTCACACCTATAATGTTGACTGACATTTTCGGCAACTGAACAATGCCAGTCATCACTAGGGCAGACAGAAAACAATTGTTTTTTTATGTGCCCCGTTCACACCTCAATGTGCGTGTGATATGTGATATGTGGTGTTGTGCTTTGGGAAAAAATGCAGACATGCTGCTTGTTTTTGCAACACATTGTGCTGCTATGCAGAGGCCCGAATGGAGTGTACAATTTGTACACTCCAAATTTAAAAAAAAAGAAAAAAAATGTAGACTGTGACCACACCACCCACCCACTGGATCTCACACACAACACCAGGTCACTTGCTAAAATGCTAGTGTGAATGACAATGTGTTCAGTAAACCAAATTGATTAGGGAGTTGCATTCCTACAAGCATCACATGCACATTCTAAATATTGTAAGAGTACACTTAAGTTGCTGCCTGGTTTATTTCTAAACGTATTTTCTAAAAAGTATATCAAGCCCTAAATATGAAGGGATCTATTCACTAAGCTGCCGAAGGATCTAACTGTAGTTCCGGCTGATCCTTCGGCTAGCTTCGGCCCCAGGACCCCTTTGGTTCAGTAGAACCGAAGGGCTGCTGTACGGGCTATACACTAGCGACAGCTTGCTACTGACTGCTGGGCGGAGCCAGCCATCATCTCACGGCTGGCTCTGGCCACTTGCATAGACAGATCAGCATCCCCTTTTTTTTTTTCTTCTGACATCGGAGCCGTTGGCTGTCGTCAGAATAAAAAAAATTCACCGTAGGCATGCATAGCTAGATTCCTATTGGCTATTTCACTTTGCCATAGCCAATAGCAAACTAGCTATTGCAAAGTGAAATAGCCAATAGGAATCTAGCTATGCATGCCTACGGTGAATTTTTTTTATTCTGACGGCAGCAGAACCGCCTGGCCAATAGAAAACAGTTGGGGCGGAGCTAGCTGTCACTGCTAGCTCCGCCCAATCGTTTTCTATTTAATTTTTTACGACTTTTTTAACTGTTTTTCTATTCTGTGGTACCGAGCAGAACAGCCGAGCCTTACTCACTGCTGGTAGGCATCTATGAGAATAGGCCGAACAGCAGCGAGTAGACTGCCGGAGGTTCGGCTTAGCCGATCCAGATGTTGGATCGGCTGAGTCGAACTCCTTCTGCACTTTGGGTCGACCCGAATCCACCCGATGTACGGCTGATTTCACCGATATACGGCTTGAATCAGCCGTACCAGCCTGAAGTGAATAGCCGAACAGCCTTCGGCTCACTTTGCTTCAGGTCGGTTAGTCACTCGGCTGCCTATGGCAGCTTAGTGAATAGACCCCTAAATGTTTTAAGACACTGAGAGTTCATTCAATGAAAATGGAACATAAGAAAATGAACACAAAGTGGAATTGTTTCCCCTGGCTATAAATCATATTCCTTCCTTTATTTTATTGAAAAATTAAATAAACATATAATTCATCACTTTGAAAAACAACTTCCCTTTTTTAGTTTTTTCCTTTCTCCAGTTTTATTGAATCAGTCCCAATATGGTGCTCATGTTCATTATAACTGCAAATGGCATGGGCCGTAGAAATTATCAAACAGAAATTTCCATTTCATAAAAATAAGATGTTTCATGTTATGGTTACCCGATATCTGTCGGATAAAATTGGATTGTTCACATATATAGTTTCTGATTATGAAGAGTTTAAGAGCAAAATTATTCTCTAACATTTGAAACAGAGATATGGAGTTATTTCTGTCTTCCCATTTGTTTTCTTATTTCTGTTCATCGGTTTGTCATGGAAACTTTTGACAGGCTCTCTGGGTTTTAAGGTTTGTTGTATTTCAGAATAAAACATTATTTTGTTTAGCACAGTTTCTTCTTAGTCTAGTAACTTGTCATTCATCCTTTTTATTGAAGATTATAATAATAATAATAATAATCATTATTATTATTATTATTATTTTAATGTATTTAATTATTTTACATTGACTAAGACCAAGTGAGGTAATAACATAAGGTAAGTACTCCATCATTTAATGTATGTGCATGTTTATTGAAAACTTTTATTTTTATTTTCTAAGATATTCTTCCTTAACATAGGTCTATCTATTTCTTTCAAGGTAGTCTACCCCGGTCTGGTGCTACAGCGCTGTGCACAAAAAAAAGAATTGTTCTGGGGAATAAACCCCTTTCTTTCATTGATCTGACAGGAATAAAAAAATGTATTGCTAAAATGTTAGTAAGTGCTATAATGTCACTTTAATTAGATCTAAATGTCCATAGGGATACTGCCGCACTGGTTTATTGCACTTTTAACTTTGATATATAAGGTGGCGGTTTAAAGCAATAAATGCCATTTTAAGCCTGATGAAGGGGACCTAACATGACCCCGTGAAGTTGCGCTTGGAGATGTGACAATATGCGTGATTAAAGAAGAAGAAAGAGTGTTCACACACTATCTAATGGAGTGAAGGTGATTATTTACTACTGTTTAATTAGATCTAAACACAATCACTAAAACCTCATAAACATTTTAATGGGATACTGTCATTTCATAAGTTATTTTCAAACTGTTTTATGTAGCTTTCAGTAAATGATGCAAGTTTATCCTGCCAGAAATGTTCTTGTTCAGGCACCTTTGCATGCTTCTGATACATATTGTGCAGGCAGGGTCCACTGATCTCACTAACAGGAAGCCAGTGTTGAGAAATATGCAGCTATACAGCCACATTAGAGCAAGTGCATGTAGACAGGAAGTGGCTGAAGGAAGCTTTAAAAAATGTTTAAAAAGAGGAAAATCGTATTTTATGCAAAAATTGGGGTTATTCATGATACAGAGTGCTTCAGAAAACTAAATATCATTCAGTTATAGTTTCAATCTACTTCAAAGGAATACTGCAGTTTTATACAAATTACAATTACAGCTTTTAAAGAATAGTTATCCTACCTGTCTAGGCCCCTTTGTAAAAATTAGGTTGTCCTTTGTTACCTTACCTGTTTTGATGAATATTTAAAAGGGTGTGTTTGGCCTAAATTGTAAAAAGTAAAATAGATAATTAAGCTATATTCAATATAAGATAATATATCATTATGATGTGAGGAATATGAAACAGCTGGCATTTTTTCTGTGGAGACATAAGGGTGACTTGATTTACTCATGAACCTAATGGATGTGTTTCTTTACCAAAATAATTCTTACACATGTATAAGAATACTCTTTAAAAAATAGCATACTAAGTTCATGGACACACATATATCCTGATATTCTCCTTAACTTGTGAGGGCTTGAGTAATTGTTGGTGAACATAACCCTGGATAATGCCCTGCTGATCACCACTGCATGCATCAGTTAACAAACAATAGTTATATTAATTTGTATCACCTGACTCCAGCTTTATATGACTTACTAGCATGAAAAAAATAATTAAACAAAATACTGATATAAAATAAAAGGCTAAAAGTCGACATTTCATTCCAGCGGATTCTTACCTAATAACCAGATCCCTGGTGCAAATTGTGCAAATTGTTGGTGGAGCAGTTTTTTAGATGTTTTTTACCCTCTATTTATTAATCAACATCATTGCAGTGGAGTTGATTAAAGAAATAGAGCATGTTTACTTTGCAATGTGAATCTATACCAAGATAAGTGAATTTTAGTGAACTTTCACATTGTAACAAATAACCAATCATGTTTTAGGGAAATGTAAAAAAAATAAAGAGATTTTTGCTCAAACTTAATTGCATCAACAAAGTCAGGCCAGTTACCAGTCACTAAGTTAATTAGTAAAACAAATAATATAAGCCAAACTGTAAATTATAACAATATAATAATTTGTGTTAGTAATTACTTTACAAGGTATTCAGACAAAAGCCTTTCAAGTTAAGGATGCTCTTAATTTGAGTTCTTTATTTATTTATTAATAGGAAATACTGAATGTAACCAGGCTCCTATTAACACATGTAATAGATCAAAAGTGTCAGGAGTTCACTAACCCCAGCATGACACAGTGTGTTACATTTAAGGAAGATTCCAGAAATATTTCATGGGATGTTAATTACTGTTGTAAGAGGTAACATATATCACTTGGATTTGAAGGGAGGCTGACACCTTTGTGGCACGTTCAGACAAGCAAATATGAATGTGAAACCTGTGTGGCCCAAACTTCCAGAGCAAGGTCAAAGAAAGTTAGTAGTTAGAATGACAATTTTGATTGGAGGGACATTATCAGAATAAGAAGCACATGCCTCATAGTCATAATTCCAAAACACCTTCTCCTGAAATAACAAAATGAAACCTTAACTGCCAACAACTTTTACCTGTTTAGGCTACACTTACCCTGCCTCATTGTTAAAGCTGAATTTCAGACTTCTCCCCATACACCCACCCTGGATCTCCCAGGCTCTAGAAGAGACTTTGCAGAGGATGATGTCAGTGCAAGGGACCGTTGGGGATCAGTCGGTCTGGGCTCACGTGCAGTGCTGGATTACTGGTCCCCCCTCACCCAGAAATTGTTCCAATGAGGGACTCAGAAGACAGACTTAGGTGAGTATAAAACACATCACAAGGCATTTAAAAAGTAAATTACAGAATTGGCTAGACAGTGTAGGAGAAGGGGTTATTTTTTGCCCAGAGATGGGCTTTAAGACTTTCTTATGACATTAAATACTAGTGTTTAGAATTACTTTCACTTTGGTCAGTAGGAGTGGGACTCATACCCAACTTTGGCAGCACATTGGGCTGATTCAATTAACCAAAAGTGCACATTTTTGCATGTGAAAAAATTTACTTGCTCTGCATTGTGTGAGCATTCATACCTGTTTCACAAAAGTTGTGGGTGAACAATTTCCAATGCAGTCTGGCCTGTCTTCTCACACTATCAAGCATGTAACAAAGTGAATAAACTAAAGTGATAAAAGGGAGAAGGGTGATTGCTGGTAGATAAGTTGTCAGGAGTAGTGGCGGAACTATCGCCATAGCGACCCAGGCAGCCTCTATGGGGTCAAGGGCACGGGGGGCCCGGCCAGGATGAGGAACAAAGGTGCCCCCTGATGCCGTGCGGGCTGCGGTGGAGAAGGCTGACAGTGGATCAGGGCTGACAGGTAAGAGGTGTAACCAGCCCCCCTAAGACCCTGCAGAGCCCACCATAGAGGGTCTATGGTGGGCTCTGCAGGATAACTCTCAAGTGGGCTGTGTGGGATCTCAGGTGGGCTCTGCAAGGAGCATAACTAGAAATCACAGGGCTCCATACAAAATTTTGCTATGGGGCCTTGTGATTTCTAGTTATGCCCCTGGTCAGGAGCCATCAATAAGAATGGGTAGCCTGTATTGCCTACCAAAGTATGCACAATACTAGAAAATAGAATATCATTCGGAAAATTGACGATAACGGGAAACAATTTAAAGATGGTAAAAACGTTTACATTTTACATAAAAAAAGACAATGTACCTTCACGATTAACAAACATGTATCTTATTTGTATATTATTCAGCTGTAAATCCTCAAATCATCTCTGAATGTGTGCTGACACTGCCCTTCCTTCCGGATGGTGGCTTCTTTTATTCCCCCTTGGTCCCTGTGTGTGTTGTAAAGACAACACTCCAAGTTCTCTCCTGTGTTGGACTACAATCTCACATTTATTGAGCTAACTTGTATTGCAGTTTTAGACTATCAAAGTAGTGAGCTTGGAAAGATGGCTACTTTACAACACACACAAGGACCTTGGGAAACAAAAATTTGAGGATCTACAGCTGAGTGATACACAAATAAGCTATATTTTTGTTAATAGTTAGGGTACTTGAATGCATTTTTAGGATTTAACTTCTGAGTTTAGTATCACTTTAAAGCTCAGTCATGTGTTAGTTGCAATGGCACATGTGTATCCACTGTTACACTGGATTTGGTGTGAAATTCAATAAAGTCTGAAGTATTGGAATTCTCTGGATGGTGCGGTCTGTTCGTATACTACTAATATATACCGCCCTCTGCTGCAGTTCTCCATCAGGTCCATCAGCAGAGGGCGGGTACAATGCTAGCTTACTATTGGCTATTCCAAAATGAAATAGCCAATAGGAATCTAGCAATGCATTCCTATGGGCAAAAATATATATATATATTTTCTATTCTCGCACGGCTCTGCGGCATTCGGCTATTCACTCACTGCTGTTCGGCATCTATAAGAATAGGCCGAACAGCAGCGAGTAGCTTGCCGGAGGTTCGGCTCAGCCGATCCAGATGTTGGATACGCTCAGTCGAACTCCTTCTGCATGTTCGGCCGACCCGAAGCCATGCGAAGCAAGCCGATGTACGGCTGATTTCAGCCGATGTACGGCTGAAATCAGCCGTACAAGCCTGAAGTGAATAGCCAAACAGTGTTCGGCTCACTTCACTTGGGGTCAGTTGTTCACTCGGCTGCCCTCGGCAGCTTAGTGAATAGACCCCTTAGAGATAGAACAGAAACAGAAACTATAGAAGCCTCATTCCAGTATTTGACTATTATAAGTATTTGACTATTATAAGAATGCAGTTCCACATTTTTGCATAAAAGCAGCATTCTATAGATATGCCCCTTTATTCATATGCTAATTGACAGCAATGCCATTGCCACTTTGCTATGGGAACACTTTTTTTAGGTTAAAATCTGCATTTCTGGCTAGAAAATTACTTAAAACCCCTAAATACCTTCTTAATGTAGATGTGCTGTAAAACAAAAAGCTGGTTGTTGCAATTTTTATTATTATTATTATTATACAGGATTTATATAGCGCCAATAGTTTGCACAGCGCTTTACAATATAAGGAAGACATTACAGTCACAATACAATTTAAGACAAGAGGGTAAGGAGGGCCCTGCCCATGAGGGCTTACAATCTAAAAGGGAGGGGCAAGTGATACATGAGGAGGTAGCTAAGCGGGGATGATTGTTTGAGAAAGTGATTGTTCAGTGGTTAGGTTGAGGTGGGATAGGCTTCCCTGAAGAGATGAGTCTTAAGGGATCGCCTAAAGGCAGTCAGTGTGGGAGATAGACGGACAGGTTGGGGTAGAGAGTTCCATAGAATGGGAGACACTCTAGTGAAGTCCTGGAGGCGAGCATGGGAGGAGTTGATGACGGAGCTGGAAAGCAGGAGGTCTTGTGAAGAGCGGAGGGGACGCTTAGGGTAATACTTTGAGACCAGGTTGGAGATATAGCCGGGGCCAGAGTTGTGGATGGCTTTGTACGCGGTTGTTAATATTTTGAATTTTATCCTTTGGGCTATAGGAAGCCAGTGTAGGGATTGACAGAGGGGGGTTGCAGACACTGAGCGGTTGGTTAGGTGGATGAGTCTAGCAGCTGCATTCATGATAGACTGAAGGGGGGATAGCCTGTGTAGAGGTAGGCCAATGAGGAGGGAGTTGCAATAGTCAAGACGAGCGATAACAAGGGAGTGGATGATTAATTTTGCGGTTTCTTTGGTGAGGAAGGAGTGTATTTTGGAGATGTTACAAAGGTGGTTTATAGCTCTACAGCTGTCAAGATCAGCTGTAGAGCTTTATTTCAAAGGCAGGAGCTTGTTGAACAAAAAGAAAACAAGCTCATGGCTGCTGCTGCAGGATATAAATGCCAGAATGCTGAAATATTTAAAGCCCAACTCCAGTTAAAAAGTATTTTTTTCATCCCTTCCCTCCCACCCACCTCTAACCCATCCTGATAGGCTTTTGTTTCCTATTACCCACTGCTGCTGTTTCCAGGTGGGGGGTGTAAATTCGCCAGTGCAATGGTGCCTGAGACTGCCAGTCCCCTTCACTCCCCTCTGCTGACATTAGTCCTCTTCTGAATTCTGAGACCATTGAACATCCAATAGGAAGTGTGCAGGTCAAGCAGGCGCTGATGTGGACACTCAAAGCAGGACCCAAGCAGGAAGTAAAAAGAAATGAGAAGACTCATGGCTGTGGCGTCATGTGATCATGACATAAAGCAAGTAAAAAAGAGCTTAGGGATTTTTTTTTTCTGGCAAGCAGATAGTGGAGCATGAGATGAGGGGGTGGGCCTGGGTGAAATGTATCCTGGAGTTGGGTTTAAGGTTGCCTGTACAACTAACTACAGCTTTGCAGAGTACCAGTAGCATTATTTTTAGGCATCAAATGTGCTCAGAAAAGCTATTCAAGTGTATGTATAGGCATTATTTTTATTTTGGAGTAGGTTCAGATTAGACCCCAGTCAAGTTTTATTGCTGTGTTCCTATTGGATATATTTATCCTTTCTATTTCTGCATTGGCCCTTGGACAGAAAGTGATCCAAAATGTAACAGTTGTCACCACAGTAAGAAGTAAGGTTACATTTTTCCACTGGGACACATGTCTCAGAGAGGAATACACCATACTTTGTAGATAATTCTTCTCACTTCTTGTTGCTTCCTTGGGTAGAAAGTGGAGGAAAGTAAATTGACAGGAATTTTAAACCCTTGTCTTCTCTATTCAAAACTTTAGAAAAAATGCTAAGCAAAGGTCTATTTTATTTACAGCAAAATATTTACGTTCAGTTTCTCCCACAGGAAAACTAATTTTATAAAGTAAATATGATTAATTGCTTACACAAAGGAGTATGTTCGAATATTTAAGCATTTTAAAAATATTTCTGTAAATAAACAAAGTAGACATAGAGTCCTCTGTGTCCTAACAATCTCTAACTTGCCATCCATAAGGATTTAACACAGGGCCTGGCATGAAAACATAACAAACACTAGCAAGCATTGATTTTATGTTCAGGCAAAATGCTTTTCAGTATATTAGATGTCAAAATAACAACACTCTGGTACAGAGCACCTCTCATCATAAGGCTCTGTCATCAGCTCAATCTCCACACCATCTAGGCTTCTTACTTCTTGTTTTCAAACTGACAATGCAGATTTAATACTTTCCAGTTTCACCCCACTAATGTCAGAAAGGATTTCCTGCAGTTTCACTGTTTAGGATTGCATTTTAAATGACCAAACTCTTAGGCTCTCCCCATATATTTTTGAAGGTTTTAAAACCTAAAAAGTACATACAGTACATTCATAAAGTACATTCAGTACATTCATAAAGTACCTAAACCCTTATGGGCCCCATATAGACAATATGAAAGCTGGAGCCACATGGCCTTATTCTTAAAGTATATGTAAATCTTAACAATGAATGTCTTCTATTTGCGCAGTTATGGTCTGTTAAAGTAGAACTCTGGGGACATTTTTTAATTAACCCTTGCATTGGGGCTACCCCCGCACTACTAGAGTTAAATGCTCATTTCGGTCTAGGGAGGAGAATACCAAGGTTATACTTACCCAATCCTAGGGGTCAGACTGCTTTGACAGCCCCTGTATCCTCCTCCGCTGCAACCATGGTATTTCACTGAGTGTCCTCATGTCCTCTGCACTGTGTAAAGAATGTGATGGTTCAAAGACCTTAAATGCTGCAGCAGAAGGGGAGAGAGGCTCCAGGGACTAGTCTAAGAGCAAGCTGTCTCAGAGGATTGGGTGAGTATAACTAGGTTATTTTCCTCCCTAGACCAAAAAAAGCACTTAACCCTTGTAGTGTGGGGGTAGCCCCACTTCAAGGATTAATAATATTTTTCCCTGGAGTTCTTCTTTAAATATACTATGGAAAGTATTTTGTTATACATGTTCAACAAGTGCAAAAAATACCTACCACAGATAATGTCAGCTACTAAGTTAGGTTTGCTTTAACTAAATCAACAAAAACTCAACACAGTATAACAAACAATAAGAGAGAATTGACATGTATTTCAATTGATTGTTCTTGGGATTAGATATCCTTTAAGAAATATAGACTGGTCCCCACCAACCAGACTCCAGCCTGAGACAGAATAATGAGAAATATACAGCACATTGATGACAAAATATGATCTGGTATTTTATTTACAAGAGAAAATGTTATAACAATGCAGAGTGGGAGAAAATAGTCCTCGAAAGAGGACACCATTTATTGATTTTGATGTCAGGCCAAGCCTGCTATCTAGGGCCAAAACAGTGATATACATTACAAAGAGGAGACGGCAGGAAAGATTTATATGTATCTTAAAGAGACAATAGTACCACATACAGTATTCCATTGCTTTCATAGTGCGTAACACAAATGAAAAACATACAGATCAATAGATCTTTACCCTGCTCTGGTCTCTCTAGTAAGACTTGTTTTATATTGCATTCTCTCACAAACACCAACAAACTCCCTATCCTGATAATAAGAGAAGGAGTTGATATAACTATTGTATATTGTTTTTTGCATAAAAAACATGGCATTACCATATTCAGTAAAGTGATGGAAAAAGCCATGAGTACATGCAATGTGTTCTATAGCATTTATTTACTCTAACAAAAATGAAATCCAAATCTAAAATGCCCATTACTGTGAGATTGTTAATTACCTTGCAGCAGAGAACTAGGAATGCCCAACTGTGTGTTTTTAGTTCTCAGACTCATTGTCAAAAAGACAAATTAGTGATAGATTTATTAACAAGTTAACTGACACTTACTAAACTTGGTCTGGGCATCTAATCCAAGAACAATGGTCACAAAAGGGCTAAACAGTGTTCTGTTTTGCTTAAAGGCAGTTGACTTTCAGGAATGGAAGATAATTATCTTGCTACTCTGCATACTTGTGTAGAACTATGGCTTCGTGATGAACTATACATGCCTAAACTACCACACAAGGTAATAGAACAAGCACGTGGATGAGGGTGAAAGGTGCAAGTCTACTTGTAGCTGTTGTAAAATTATGCTGTCCAATTGATGGAGCCAACCTTTCTGCTTTTATCTGTATTTGGATTTTAAAATGTCTACAATGGAATTTGAAGAGAATTCAGATTTTGGTGTGCCTCATTTGGCATACTTTTTTATTTAAATGTATGTAAAGTCAAACTCTCAGTCATATATACAAATAATGCACTTATATATTGATTTTTTTTTAAAGTCATTACATGACTTTAAAATGTAGCTAGTTATCGTTTTGTACCTGAATTTGTACTTGATTTTTTTTTTTTTTTACGAAAGTCTTCAGTAATCATCAGGTTGAGAAGAGAGAGGGGCAGCAATAGAAGATAATTAAACTCTGCATGAATATGTGCTTATAGGATACATACTGACAAAAGAAGAGAGCCAAGCAAGCAGACTGATGACTCAACGCAATGCTGATTATTTATAGTCTAATCAAGTTGGGTTGTATGTTCTGAACTGACTTTGAAATGGACGTTGAGGGCCTGGCTACACTGGGTCACAAAACTGGTTGTAAAGAATTCTAACAAGGTTATTCTCAAAAGGGTGAAGAGTTTGGAGAAAGCAGGAGAAGTGCACAATCTAGGCCAAAATAGCTTTGGAAAAATTCTCCAATACAGCTCACATTCCAGTTCAGCTATGTTATGCTAGATTGTTCACTTCTTCCTTCTCCAAACTTTTTACCCTTTTGTGAATAACCCTGTAAATCTTCTTGATTCCCATAAGCAAGGAGGCTGGATAGATCAGGGGGTGGAATCTTGGTGACATAAATGTCATAATATCCATCTAGATGGTTCTGAGATGTCTAAGTTGTTGCTGACCACAAAGTGATGGTTATTTAATTTTGTTATATTATTCTTCACAATGTAAATTGTTTTCTTTACTCTCTGTTGCATTTTGACTGTTCTGAAGCAAACTCTATGACTTTGGAATGGAATTGGGGCGAAGAGATGAACGTGTATAGGTGGTCCCCGATAAAATCCCTCAGAAGTAGAAAGCAACCCTCTGGGTCTTTTTCTCGTGTTGCAACTGAAAGGGGATATGTTTGGCAAAGAAAATGGCTACCCCCATGGACTTGTCAGTGGCAGTAGCGAGGAAACATTGTGTGTAGTGCTTATGAACAAAGGGTGGGTTATAACTTGCAGGGAAGTGTGTTTCTTAGAGGAAGAGTATATCAATTTTTTGGGAATGATAATGATTGAAAGCTGCACGCCTTTTGAAAGGTGAGTTAAGGTCTTGGGTATTATGCGTGGCCATTCGGATATCAGCTTTAAGAGAATACATGAAGCTTAGGGGGGTGTAAAGAACTGGTCACATTCACAAGGGGGTACTCACCAGCCATCAGAAGCCAGGGCAGAGCATGTGTCGTAGTACCCGGGACGTTACCAAGTCGAGTTGTCATAGAAGAGCCAGGCATCCAGCCCCACACCAACCAGGTAGAAAAAAAGAGAGAAATGAATCGAAAAGAACTAAAAAAAAAATAAGAAAGAACACATAACGTTACTGTGGAACATGAAACACAAAAGAAAACAGATAGGGCACCCCTGGCACCCTAACAAAGCACAATTCAAAAGCTACCCAATGAGGGCAGCACACTTGGCATGAGCAGGGGGGAGTCCCTGATGATCAAGACAAGTGAGGGCGAATGACTACCACCAGCAGCCTGACTCCACCTTGTAGTAATGATTAGAAAATATAACAAGTGGTGTAAACCCCAAGATATTAATTCAGAAAAACATAAGAAATGCATAACTGAAAATTTTCCAGCTCGTCCAGTCAACCAGGCCCACCCGAGCGGGAAAGGCCCCAGCAAGTAGAGGACCTCAGTTGAGTGGAGGACAGCAACTGCTAAAGAATAGGGCAAGTTCAATGCAGAACGTGGAAAAAAGGTTTCCAAAAAAAAGGAGTTAATACAACAAGCCCAAAAAGAGGGCAACTTCAATCAGCTCAGAGGACTAGTAGGTCTCTATTGAGACATGACATTCAACCCAATTCCCAAAAGCCGTCTCCAGATCGGGGCTGTAGGAGCTGAGGAACGTCGATGTGGGCGATCCCAGAGTGGAGATAACGTAAGAGTAGGAACCTCTCGGTGTGTGGTGACGTCTGGTGGATTCCTGCTGAAGGAATGGGCTTCTGTGGAAATTAGGCTCAGCTGTAGAAGCTGAGTCTCTCCATCAGAGAAGGTAGAGAAGGAATGAGGATTATTCTCATTTCACCCTTAGTGGAAAGGCCCATCTGTATTTGATGGCGTGCTTAGACAGAGCCTGAAGAAGGGCCTCAGGGCTCTTCTTTCCTGGATTGCTGCAGGAGAAATGTCCGCAAAGATTTGTATTGGGTGAGATGCAATCTGTAAATCAGAGACATTCCTGACTTTAGCCATAAGCAATTCCTTAACCTGATAATAGTGCGGTTTCACAAGCAGGTCTCGGGCTGGTCCATCAGGGCAAAGTGCAGGTAGTGATCTGGGTACCCAGTCCAATTTAAATTTGTGTTCAAGAATGTCAGGGAGGATGTCTTTAAGGAATAATTTGATGGCTTCCAGGTCAGTAATGGATTCCGGTAGTCCCCTCATTCGTAAATTATATCTCCTGGACCTATTTTCAAGGTCATCAATTTTGGAGAGGGCCTCAGTAATTTGGGTTTGCAAACCTTGAATGCAGGCTGTATTTTGATGATGCGAGCAACAGTGGAATCTACCTTGTGTTCAATGGCATCAATTCCTGAATGTCAGCGTTAATGTCCGCAGTAATTTGTTTTGCGGTGTGAGCTAGCCTTTTATCCAAAAGATCAGATAGTTTGGTGACCACAGGGTGATCATTAGCTATGTCCTCCAAAACATGTCCGCCATGCGGCCCACATGGAGGCAGGCAATCAGTTCGAAAATCTAGCTGGGATTTTGTACTCACAGAAGGTGGCAGCATGGAGTCAGAAGAGTCCTCAGGGTCACTGCTCCTTGCAGGTGTCAGTGGAGGAGGTGAGGATGAAGAAGATGGCGCCACGGCCATCCTGGATTTGCACACTGCAGGCCGGTGATCCCGCGACTGCTGCTCCGGCTTCTTGGGTCTTCCCTTGCCCATCAAAGATGTCAGCAAGGCTCAGGAAGCCCAGCGTGTGTGAGGGTGGTGGGTGCTGCCGAGAACCGGGGTCAGGATTTCTTAGCTGCCATGGAGCAGAGCTCCACATGCCTGCACATGCGCTCTGACTATATTTTCCTAT
>NW_017307200.1:268364-292998 GCF_000935625.1 Nanorana parkeri
ATATATATATAATTACCCTTTCCAGGTAACATGTACACAAGAACTTTAGAAGTTGTGTTTCTTTACAGGTTCTACTACCTTTAGGGGCAAAGATCACACACTGGGTGAACTTTCTTAGAGGGCACTGTATTAGAGAAAAATACACTGACAAGGCTTTGCTAAATTTAAGACATTGTACAGTGGAATGCAACTCCAAACATATTCTCGTGGGATTGGAACAGGAAATAAATCTAAAAGGTTGAAACAAGGACAAAAAGAAAACTCTTAGCAACTCCTCCAATTTATTCTCAAAAAGAAAAAAAGCCTGACTAGAATTAAGAACTATTTAACATATAGTTTCAGGTGTCTGCTGATAACGTTAAAGAGGAAATATGTATACTTTATTTATTGCTAGGTGCAATCCAAAATTACATTTGATTGCTGAACATTATTATAAATCTTTGTTAAGTAATAAATGATATGTGCTTAAAGAAGTAGAAGGGCCCAGTCATTGCGTTGTGACTGTGCTAAATGCATGTACACAGTGCCCCAAAAGTGAGAGAAAATTGTTTCTATGATAGTCTGTAAAGTCCTTCACATCAGTGCATTACATTACAGTACAGTGTGGTGTGTTTTTAAAAATCTGGCTGCATCTTTCATGCACTTGTGGAAAAAAATTGTGTTACATTATACTCAATGGCAATGCATTTAAACCGCAATATGTGTTTTAATCAGCCCCCGGGCCTCTCTGATCCCACCGCGAACGGCCCCTTGACCCCCGGCCGCTGCCACCTGCACCCGGCCGCCCGCCCTCCCTCCGCATCCGACGCGGCTCTGTGAATGGTGCGAAAACTAGTAGTCCATCACTGGAGCCTTTTGTTTTGTAGCAGAGAACCCGCACTGACCACCTGGCATTCCGCATTGTCCACCTGAGAGCCTAATTAGGGAACCACCTCTGCTGCACACACACGCACCCGTGAAACTCTCTGGACCCCTGGTGAGAGCCTGCAAAGCCCACCTGAGACGCTTTAGACATTAGGCGGAGAACCCAGAGCAACAGAGTATGTAGCTTCATATTATTTTGCATTGCGCTGTGTAATGTATTGCTGGGATTTGTAGTCCTCTATAGCTGATGCAGTTCTGCATTGCTGTATAATGGTATTGCTGGGAATTGTAGATTCTCTATAACTGTTGCTTTTCTGCAATGCTGTACAATGTATTTCGGAGTTAGTGGCAGAACTACCAGGGTTGCAGCAGTCATGCACAAGCACAGCACTGACGAGGCATCCCTCCACTACCAGTGTGCTTTACATTTCCTAAACCGATAAATACATTCACACTACTGTTACATGGATGGCAAAAGTGGCAGACAGGGGCGGGGAGAAGGCAGGGAAGAGGTAGAGCGGGAGGGGGGCCAAGTTGCCGCACCATGGGCCTCTGGGTTGTACTTGCCCCCTGGGCTAAAAGTTGCCAGTCAGCCCCTGGGTTGCAGTGTGGGAATTTTTTTTAAAAAGGGAGAACAAATGTTAAACTCCCACAAAACATACATAAAGCATGCTTGCTTTGAATTTTAACAGGGAATGAAAAACACATTATACCTTTTTAACAACGCATGCATTTTCTAAAAAAGCAGTGGTGTGACCAGACTCATTTTCAAGGATGACCTGACTGAGGTGTAGTGTACTTGTGTACTTAGTAAAGAAGGAATTTTTAGTTGGTCCCCATCAAGTTTAGAGGAATTTTAAGGCGTAATTGTTATCTAAAGATATTACTATGCTAGATAAATTATTCTGAGTGCTACCAGCCAAGAGAGGAGATATATCAGTGTATTTCAAAGAAACTGATACACAAAAAGGTTCTGGAAAGTGGAATAAATATTGTTTATTTATATATCATAATATCAAACGCACATGTGTTTTGTGATTCTTGAGATGTGAAAACAGGGCAATGCAGACGATTACATGGGTTTTGCTGGTTGTGGCAGTTGTGGCATTTTCCTAGTGTGCTGGTATTTTATTAAGTCATTTTGGGCACAAGGGCATAAGGACAATAAAACATGTATTGGAACTTGAAGTCTGGCAACCAATAATTTTCAGTGGCAGCAGGAAGATCGCTGTAAAGCACTGTAGTAGCTGCAGCTACTACAGCATTTTACAGGATCCCCATGTCCCTACTAGGGATACATTATGTATACTTACTAGGGATGCACCGAGTGCTCGTACTCACCCGAATACTCGTACTCATCCCGATACTGGAACTCCCAGTATCAGGAATCCGGGGCGGCAAGTCATTACACGTTGCCTAGCTTCCTGATTTGCCGGGAAGCCGTCTCCATGCACTTGGTGATGAGGGAGGATGGAGGCCTGATTGGCTGGGAAGCCAGGTGACATATAATGACTCACCACCCGGCTTCATGATTGGCCAGAAAGCCAGCGCAATGCTTCCTCATTACCTGGTGACAAAGGAGCATGGAATCTGTGTCCAGGCTAATCAGGAGGCCGGGCGGCGAGTCATTGTTATTCATTCTAAATGGAACTTCAATGCACATATACCAAAAAAAAAAGCATGCATACACTGCAGCACACCAAATCAAAAGGTGGGAATGATTAATGTGTTTTGGGCTGCATTACCCAAAATTGGTGTAAGTAAGTTTTTTTTTTTAGTGCATTGAGCTCATTAACAGCATTAAAGTCATTAAGGGCTCACTCAAGCTGAATGGGCTTCCTTAATGCAATATGCATTTAATGCACCAAACTGTGAGCATAGTTATGAAATAGTCCTAAGTAGAGATTAGTCAAATATTGAATCTGATCTGTTAAATTAAAGATTATCTAAAGCCAAATCGTCTTTTAATAAAGTCAATAGCTCAGGAATTCCCTGTACATGTGGGCCAGTAGCGGCGGATTGCTTTTACTGACTGGGCCTTTGGTAAATGGGGAGAAGAGCTGGCACAGTGTTTGAAGAAATCCTTTGTGAGAGGCAGCAGCTCAGCCGCACTATCTTCCATTTGATTCTGGCTCAGTGCTCTGTGGGAACTTTGCACCTTAAAGGGAGTGTGCTGGGGGTGCTCCAGTGCCATATTGCCTTGGCCCTGAAGAAGGGAAGAAGTCCTTGAATCTCCTGGGCCCCCTGCTCTTATGTCTTCCTTTAGACATGGCATGGGAAATTCAGGAGACTGGGCAAGCAAGGAGAGAGCGGGTACAAGCACTGTAAGTTGCTGTATATATCAGGTCCTGCCATGCAGTGCTAGGTCTTGTGGCCATCTCAATTCATGGCCAGACCACATCCCCTCCAACACTTGTTTTTTAGTTATGTGGTGAGGGGAGAGTGATGCGGGATTAAAACCTGTTTTCAGTACTGTCTGTATCCCTGCTACGGAGATTTATCGTCCATTTATTCTTTTCATCAGTGCTGAAAGTAAGGGAAAATTCAAGATTTGGAGTTGTCACCAGAATTAGAATAGTGGGAAAATTTGGCAATGAGGACACTTGTTTTCATGACAACTGATGGGATTTACCTTAATTTGCAGAGATTTGCTTTCTCTTTCTCTTGTGTTTAGTGCACATTAAGACAAGGGAAATCTCCCGACATAGGAAAAGAAAACCTGATAGCAGTTTGAGCTACTCTCTCCAAAATAATAAAACAAAGTCTTGTGGCTTTAAATATACACAAAATATCCAACAATAGTCTTATTTCAAAAATGTAATGTATGTTTTATAGTTAGTTGAATAAACACTGCCCCTTCCTCCAGCATGTGAACATGAACTGTCATGTCTTGAGTGTGTAGAGAGGCATGGGGAATTTTAGTAAGAGATTCTCATATCATCTTAATTTGAAAAGAACCAAAACAAACATAAATTAGTCTTATATATAATAATTTAAACACTGAAATCTTACCCCCAGTCTTACTGACTTTCTGAATGAAGGATCGAAACCGTAGGCAACAAGTTGTTGCACACTGAGGTTCCATAACAATAGTGAACTGAACTGTGATTAACAGAAAACTCAACCAGTTTACAAACTAGGAAGAACATTAATACATCCCATTGAAGAGTAAAGGTTATAGTATATATCTAACCACACATTTGACATTTTAATGATTAACTGATTCTTCCCATTGTGAAAATATACAAACACTGTGTATACTGCATGAAAATCATTAAAAGCCCTGCTTTTGTCATTCAAATGTACAGAGATATACATTGAAATATGACATATAATGTGTTATTTCCACAATGATTTTGTAAACGGTTTCTCTTTTAATTGAAACCATAGAACATGTACATCCCAAGGGGAAGAAGCTAGACCACCTTCTTAGAAGATCTGCATCACGCAAAGATGTTCTCTATTAGCATTTGCCACTCGTAAAGCTTCACTGCTGTCAATGGGATTAACAAAACCAGAAGGAGAATTACATAAAATGTGTGTGAGAGAGCTGAAGCCCCATTGTTCATAAACTTGCAAGGAAACACAATGTTTTTTATGAGCAATTACACATGAGTCTTCTTGCATGGTTTGATTAGACATCGTAATAAAAATGAGACACGTCAAAAGCATAAAAGCTGCAAAACATATACACATGCAAGGATGGTTACTTCAATTACTTCAAAAAAAATGAAAATAATAGATAACTTTGCAAAAATAATTGAATATCATACACATTGGTGTCTATTTATAAAGGGATGTGATTAAAATATTGACAAGTTTGATTTTTTCCCTATTTCCTCATTGTTTAAACTATTTTTTTAAACATAATGGCAAAATCAACATTTTAGCAAAGAGGTGAGTGCTGGTTCAGATCTCCCCCAACCGTTCCAAGATATGTACTCATTGGTCTAATGTCATCCAAGTAAATTCTCAATGCTTCCTTAAGAGTGCTGCATGTAAAGTACCTACTTTATTTTTGGTGCATGTTCCCATTCACAAAGCAAAACTTAAAAAACAAAATAAAAATTACAGCTTACCTTTTTTTAGATGCTCTTTCTGCTAATTTCAGGACTAAAAACCTGCTCAGTTGAGCCGAAGGGCTGCTGTACGGGCTATTCACTATAGCCCGTACAGCTCCTGAAGCTGGCCGAGCGGCTCAGCCGAGCCGAAGGCATATGCTTTGGCTCGACTGAGCTGAAGTGACACCCAAAGCGGGACGAACGGTTGGCCATTGGCCGGCCAAAAGCCTTGCAACTGACAGCTGGGCAGAGCCAGCCGCAATCTCATGGCTGGCTCTGCCCAGTGACAATGACAGATCAGTGTCCCCAGATTACCTTGGGATGCTGAACTGTCATTAAACAATGACAACTGGGCGGAGCCGTCCATCATCACGGCCAGCTCCGCCCAGTTCTTATTCATTGGAAACAATTGGGTGGAGCTAGCTGTCACCGCTAGCTCCGCCCAATTGTTTCTTTTTCAAATATCTTTTTTTTTAATCTAATATTTATTTACATTTTTTAAATCTTTTTTTTTTCAACTTTTCTTTTTGTTTTAAACTTTTTTCATTGATTTCCTATTCAGCTCGGTACCATGGAGGTACAGAGCAGAATAGCCGAGCCAAATGCCGCTCGGCAGCATTCAGCTATTTATTCACTGCCGTTTTGGCTCCTATGTGAATAGGGGCAAATGGTAGCGAGTGAGCTGCAGGAGCTTTGGCTCAGCCGATCCAGATGTTTGGATTGGCTGAGTCGGACTCCTTCTGCACTTCTGCTCAGGTGGGTGGGTCATTCACTCGGCTGCCGTCGGCAGCTTTGTGAATAACCCTCTTAGTCTCTAGTCTTTCTATTAGGACTGTCAGAGTTTCCAGTAAGAAAAAAATCCAAAGCGCCAATAATGACCAACAGATGAAAATGAAGTGCAAGCGAGGATATCTAGGGGTGCTGCCCCACTTCAGCCTGGGAAGCTGCAACACTATGGGAGAAAAGAAAAGAGACGGGCACCCACCCTGGTGTAGATGGTTTTTAATAATGTGAGCTAAAGTACAAGGTAAAAACATACTCACAAAGGAGAATCAGTAAAATCATATGAGATGAGCCAGAACGATATCTGAATATCAGCTGCACAGATGCCTGTGTATCAACACAGGACTCCTTTTGAGGACGCGTTTCTGGGGCCACGCCCCCTTCGTCAGAACATGACCTATGCCTCACTCATGCAGCAATATAAGGAGATGTGAATCATTGAAAGACCTATGAGCGAAGCTCAATGCTGTAAGAACAAGCCTCTAAGGGCGGCGTTAGATTAACATAGCTGAGTGCAGCTGTTCTTCCGGCTTCTATCACTGAAAGTGGGTGTGCAGCCGATTAGCCAATCAGCGGCCTCACAGGGCCGTCCAGCCCTTAAGCTCTCTCTCACTGTGCTGACAGGCAAAACGATCGAGCCAGTGTGAGGAGGGGAATGAATGGAGGCTCTATATTGTACATACAAAAAGGAGCTTGATAATATCAAATGCTGTATGTGTGAGGCTGAGGTCCTAGACATGGATGTACTAAAAACTAATAACTAATAAAATACTAAACAACACAGTGTTTAAAAATGTATAAAGTTGGGAGCATTGATTTCTCTTGTAGCAATTTAAATGGATTGCATGATCTAATACAAATTAATAAAATTAATAAATTGATTTACAACCAAATGCTCAGAGAACCACAATGAAGAATATACACATAAATGACAAAAAAATGACAATAAAATGACAATAAAATGCATTGGGACCAAAGAGACATACCGAAGTATTGGTAAATGAGATCACAGTGTGCCAATGATAGGTTAATGTCCCAAGAGGGAAATAATATATGTGTCAACAGTTAAAACTAGATTTAATGGAAGCCGCCAAATCTAAAATGTAAAAGAAATGATGAACAGAAAATTCGTAAAAAAGATTTTGAGTAAAAGATTAATTAATTTGATGGTTTCCCAGTAAATATGGACATAAAGAATCTCTCTTGTATCATATTGCCCAAGGTGAACGCAGGACTTTTATATGCAAATGGTGTTCGCATGCAGATGACCAAGGAGGCCAACTTATTGCATGGAGAAAGAGCCCCCAAAGGGATAAGACCGGGAGATGTATGGCAATCAATGTGTAGAATTGAAGTGTGGGAAATGTTTGACCATATGGACTGCTAACTAATTGAGGCTCTCTATGGAATTAAAGTAATGAAGCTACTTCTAGTCCCTCATTTAGACCATGGGGCTGGAGACTATTAAGGGAGTAGATCCAAAAGGCCTCCCCCTGGCAAAGCCTCTTGAACCTAATCCCCTCATCTACATTTTCTGGAATAGCCTCAATGCCAAATACCCTCAAACCTGACGGATCAGATTTGTGCGATTTTAGAAAATGTCTGAGGACAGAGTGGTTGTCAGCCTTTTTCAGTATCTTCCTTTTATGCTCCCCGAATCTGGTTCTCAAGGTTCTTGAGGTGCGTCCTACATACAATTTCCCACAAGGGCAGAGAATACCATAAATTACGTACTGTGTAGCGCAGTTAATGACATTTTTTATGGGAAAACTCTTGCCTGATGAATTGGACACTTCTTTTTTCCTGTGCCAGAAAAAGGACAAGCCCCACAATTAGCCACGCTGCACTTAAAACATCCTACCTGACCGAATAGGCCCTTAATTCCATGGGACATATTTTTGGATTTTAATTTGTTGGGGGCCAGAACGCTGCGGAGATCGGTTGGCTTCCTAAAGATTACATTCGGACGTCTTGGGAGATAATTTTTCAAGATGGTGTCCTCCTCCAGGACTCTCCAGTGCTTCTTCAAGCTTTTAGAAATATGGAAAGCTCCATCATTGAATTGTGTGCAAAAGTTACATTTGTAATCCTCTCTATGTTTCCTTTTGCTCTTGGGCATGGGTTTAGAATGTTTAGCGAATGCCCTCTCAATCATTTGGGCATCATAACCTTTCTCTATGAATTTCTTGGTTAGCTCTATCCCCAAAGCCTTGTAATTCGACTCCAAAGTGCACGTACGTCTCAATCTGCCAAATTGGCCGTCAGGTACATTTGTAACCCATCTGGGATGGTGGTTGCTATTAGCATGCAAGTATGAATTTCCTGCTGTGGGTTTAAAATGTGTCTTGGAGGTTATTCGACCCGTCTGATCCGTGCCTAATTCTAAGTCTAAAAATACCAAGCTGGCGGCATCAATAACATGTGTGAACTCCAGTTTGAATGTGGGAAAATGTTCAGGTGATATACAGAAATTAGGAGCAGTGGGCAGAAGGTTATTTTAGGCCCTATATCAGTGGTTCTCAACCTTTCTAGGGCCGGGACCCCTTGGTATAATTTGCCAAGCTGTGGTGACCCCCAACCGTAAAATTTAGTGATGCACCAATGCTAGTATCTGTGTGGGCTCTAAGGAGGCTATGCAGGCTCTCAGGTGGCTAGTGGGAATCTCTGGTGGCGTCCAGTGCGGGCTCTGTGGTGCCCAGTGCAGGCTCTGTGGTGATCAAGCACTCACCTTCCCTCACTCCTGCCTGTTCTCCTCCCTCTGATCCTCTCCGGCCACTGCTGCTGCAGCGCCATCTAGGAGAACTGACACTGCTGCGCTAGGAGGAGGCTGAGGAGCCTCTTACCTAGAGCAGCACAAGGCACATGGGGACCCCCTCAACTGTGGGTTGCGACCCACTTTTGGGTCGCGACCCACAGGTTGAGAACCACTGCCCTAGATGAAAATAAGCACCCACTGCAAGGGTTAAGCTTTATTTTGCCCGGAGTTCCTCTTTAATATGTGCTCCTTTTCATTCTGTTAAATATACAATTAAAAGAGTGTTTGGTATATCTGTTTGATAGGTTAAAAAAATACCTGTTGATATTGGCAGAAAACATGTGAGCATATAACTTCCCCTTCTCTCTGCCTGTGCCAACTTCAATTAGTTACATTGTTCTCAGGTATCTTTGAGGACTGCTGAACCACACCCTCTATGATATATAGAATAGAAGATAGGTGGGGTTACACAGTACTATCTCATTACAGTTGTCCAGATACAGTAGTTGTCATGATAGGACTGGAAGTGTGTTACTGGCAGGAACACCAGGTAAAAGTAAAGGGGAAAAAAGTTTAAAAACAAGGAGGCATCTCTTGAAAAAACTAGAAACCTGCAACATATAGTATATGAAATAATGTACATTTATAAATAGCAAATAATGACACTTGTAAAGACTTAAGGATCTATTTACAACTCTTCAATCCAGCCATACACTGGGGAAATATCATGCACATGTCATTCTCACCACTTGGAGGTGAGGAACAAATTCCTATGCTCCTCAGATCCATCTATTGGCATGAATGCCTTGCAAACAGTATTTCCCTAGTTTATGGCTGGACAGAAGAGGTTTAAATAGACCCCTTAAAGTGTATACCTAGCCAAGTAAATGTTTTTATAATTTTGGATAGAGTGGAAAAGGTTTAAATCCCATTATGCTTTTATTACTCAAAGCATAAAGAACAAGAGTATCAGACCTATTGAGGAAAGAGTCTAGACACTCAGCCGGCCACACGGGGGGCCTGGCAGGCTATATGTTGGTCACCAATGGCATAATCCACTCAAAACTTACAACAATAACATTTGGTAGAATCATATTGGTTCCGCAGATACTCTTCTTGGATTTCCATATTTCTTACAAAAGCCAGGACACCGATTTTTCTATCAAACAAGTTTTATCCTAAGTCCTCCATACCTATGGATGAAAACTAACTGAAATGCTTGAGCTTGAATTCCTATCACGGTACTATACTATAACATTTATTCAGAATGCTAATTCCAGTTCCAGTTAGAGTAAATACATTACACAAATATGGGCATGACTAGGCTATGGAGAGTACTTTGGTTGAATATGGTGGGATATGAACGTGTCCCATCTTCAAAATAAGAACACTGGAAAATATGTAAGAGGATAATAATTGTTGTACTATAACGATATCTGCTGTTCCAACAATCATTTTAAAACCTCCTTTAATCCTCCAGTTTTCTTAAAGCTTTAGCTTTTATTTTCACACATTTCACAACTGGATTTTCTATGCAGAAAAATAAAACAACATTGTATAGTATTAGTTCTGCAATGCACAGTAATTAGCAAATCCAATGAAATCTTTGGAAATCCTGGCAGTAAAAACAAAAACAGTTACATAGTTACATTAGGATGAACTGTTATGCTGCCAGAGTCATCTGTTTGTACATGCGCTTTTCAAGCCATAAGCTTGAAGTATGCTTATGTATTGAGAAATCAAGGAAAGTTGTAAAATCAATTGCTCAGTGACCACAGGAAATATTATTCAAACCTCTAAATCCATGTTAACCTTCACCCTTCAATAAGGGAGAAAATGTACTGCTGTGGAAATGTTGGGTTTATATTTGTGGGATATATGTGCTGCAGCTACTAACTTAAAATGTGTTCTATACTGTAAATGCACAATGAGTTAGGTATTGCTTGCAGCTACAGTTGCCCATAGTTTTTACTTGTCACTTTTGTTTATGTATTTTTTTTTATAAAATGAAGATATTAGAAACATGAAAAGAGGATTGATTATGATTTCTGAAAAACAAAAAAGAATTGGATTTCTTAAAACAAAACTTTTTATTGCTAATGTGTCAAAAACTGTTACCAAACTATTTCATTTAAAAATAACTCACTGGTCCATTGCCAGTGAACAAAAGCTCCAGTCCCCAGAGACCTAGCGATTCCCTCAATGGGTGCCACCAACTTGACTCTGGCCCAACATAGACAATGAGAACCCAGGTTGGCAATCAACCCGCACATCAAATACACATCTGCCCATCCAGTATCAGTCATATAAGAGACTGCTCTCTTCATACATCAGTGACAAGGGGGAGTGATTAGAAGAAGAGATGAGGGCCTAACTGCTGACAATTGACAAAAAGTCAACATTTGCATTTCATTAACAGCACTGTTTAATCTGCTTAGGCTGCATATTTTGTGGAAGTCCTGTGCACCTTAAATCAACTGGTCCCCGGCCGAGCAACAATTGTGATGTCAAAAATGCCCATGACAACAAGCAAAAATATGACCAAGACCACCACTGCATAAGGGAACCCTGCACTTAGGACTTACAGGTTAAAGGAGAAGTATTGGTAGAGTAAAATGTACTGTTCCCAATACTTAGAGCCAGCATGTCTCACATACCGACTCTATAGGTCGAGAGCTGCGGGCATGGCCAGCAGCTCTATGTAGACGCACATAAGTAGGAGAGCTCTCGGTATTAATCCTGATTTTATCCTTGGTAACCCCACACTCTGCTCCACTCTTACCCGGATTGCAGTCCAGATCATTCCACCCTTCGGAGATATAGTGCTGTGACATATATCCATATCGCAGCCAAGGCCGGATTTACTCCCCCTGCCGCCCCAAGGCCAGGTTCCACAATACGAAGTTTACTCTTACATCTCTCACGGACCAGGTGCAGGGCATGAGGGCAGACATTTCATTCATACGCCCTGACCTACAAAAAGTCAGAGAGAGAACGGCTGTTTGGAAGGTAGAGTTAGTGAGGACCCTACTTCCCCATTGATCTCTGATGTTAAAAAAATAGATTGAAAGCTGAGCAATTATGAACTACTGATCGCTCAGCTCACGGTCTTTTTTCTGCAGAGAACAGTAACTGTTAGCCACTGCTCCCCACATGGATTCACCCCCCCCCCCTCCTGTCTCTGTTCCTCCAGCATTCATTGGGGGGACAGACAGGGTAGGGTGTAGGCACAGCCGGCTCTGGCTTTAGAAAGGCAGAGCCAGCTTTGAATCAGGCAGTAGAGTTGACTGATTGTTGGGATATTTCCCAGTTGCAGCGCGGCTCTGCGCTGTCAGCATACACTGAGTGGCCAGATTATTATGACCACCTGACGTTTGTAGGCAAATTATCTATAATTAGTTATAATTTCGCGCTGAAGTTGCTAGAGGGCCAGACCATTATAAATATGGAAGCAGGTTGCTTACCACGACAGTAGAAGTTTTTCTGAAGATATGGGTAAACAACGCGATTTAACAGCCTTTGAACGTGGGATGATTGTTGGCGCTCAAGCCATGGAGCGAGCATCAGCAAAACAGCAGAATTCGTTAAATGTTCAAGAGCAGCTGTTGTTAAAGTGTTTAAAGACTAGACTGTCAGCCGAAAATCTGGGTCTGAACGTGCGAATTGTGGCCGTCAGCGACTAGTCAATGTTACGGCAGATCGGAGAGTGGCAAGACTGGTACAAGGCAACAGTGCAGTGTCAGATTCCTCGCATCACCTTTCAACATCTCGTGGAGTCATCTCGTGGCCCAACGAAGTACTGATGGGGTGGTCATAATAATCTGGCCACTCAGTGTATAGCGGGCAGTAGCTGTGGTCAGAGGAACTTGTTATTGTACAGGAAGACTTTTACACTTGTTAAAATCTGCAATTAAGTCCAATTCTTCACTTTATACAGAAAGATTAAGGGAGCATATTATGACACATACATTGGTGTCACCATCAGACAAGAACTTTCCAAACAACTCAGTATTTTGCTGGCCACTTTTGCAGTCAAGTTACTAGTTCCTAAAGTTTTGAATGGGAAACCTAGAAATAATACTCTGACATATTGTCAACACACCAATGTTTTTTTTTTCTTGCAAAAGTAAGCTTATCTGTCCAACTAATTATATTGTATACAGATGTGTTCCTCAAGGCTTACTTAAATCTGCACTTGTTTTTCCGTTTTGCTGTATTGCAGTGATTTCTCTAGTGGGGTTTGATCATGGGCTTCTTATGGTGTGTCATCTGCTGAACTCTGTTAAAAGATCTGAATGGCATAAGAAGTCAGAAATGCTATATCAGCTGGCTTTGGATGTTTGATGACTAGCCACTCAACAATGAGATTTTCATCAGTGGGTTAGGCCTTCTTTAAACAAACTTCCTGAGCATCCTGGAAGGGTTTCTTAGAGGTTGTTGCCTTAATCTGAGATGCTGGACTGAGACTTCTGGGGCCATGATGTGCTACCTGATTTTAAGATGGACCTTACCCACGCTGATGTTGCTGCTAAAAAGGATATCACTGGGGGCACTGTAGCCACACTTGAAACTCTCTTGGTCTGAGATCTCACTAATGTTGATCCAGTAGCTGAAGATATATTGTTTTCCTAGATTTGCATTTGGCAATAAAAGGTAATAAGACTAAAGTGACCTCTTCCCAACGTATTTTTCACCTCACCATATGCCAAGGACCAGACCCTGAGATTAAAATGTTAGCCTGCCACACTACTCAGTATCACCCTAAGAGAAGGAGGGCTACATTACCATCCAATTAATTCAATCTAATTGGTTTTATTGCTTTTAGCAGTTTGGTGTGATATCATGATCCCAGAGATACTAAACAACAGTTTTATTATTATTTTGCTAAATGCAGCATAATCTTCTGAATCCCAATAGAAAACATTATTAAATCAGAGTAAAATTACTGTGTTTTCACAAACTCAGGACATCACATAATAGCAGTGTAGACATGTGTCACATTTGGAACATATCATTTGTACTATTTACTAGACTACTAAAGGTCAGATGTGTCCATAGTTAGTGTAGTTTTTCAGTTCACATATATGTTTGTTGTAATGCTAGCAAAGTGTGCAATACTTGGGAAAATAGACTGTTTGCAGTGGTCTTACTCTTTAGGGTGGATTTTAAAAAATGGTGGAGAAAGTTTGTAGATTGCCTGCACTGTTTAGACAGGGCTTAATGGAGATCATATAGGTTGCTATGGGAAAATGCTTCAGTGTTGTTTGTTCTAGTTCGCACATTACTACTGTAATCACTATGATGCACCTTACATAAGGAAGTACTAAAGCTCTGCCTGTTCAGAACTGCCAGCATTTGGCCATAGCAGAGGCAAAAGGGAGCTGGTAAAGGCTTGTGGAGGCACTTATAGGAGCTTGTACTGTATACCTATCATCTTTTCTTTTAAAGTGACAAAGTCACTTTTACCCCACAATATTTTTTGAACAATAAGCACATTCATTTGCTTGTTTTTCTAAATTTCAGCTTAAGCTATCAGGTTCTGTAAACAACAGCATGTTTACAACATGTAGTAGATAGCCTATAACAAGAAACCCAGATCTCCACTTGCTAGCTCCAAAGGAGAATACATCATATTAATATGCAATATTTAATATTTACCTGGCTGGTGGGATCATAAAATTACTATGCATTTTCTTCCAATTAGTTATTGCCCCCTAACAAGCTGATTATTTTTGTGGGGTTAAAAACAAGCAATTAAATACAACAAAAAGGCTAGAGCGCACTCACTGCTGGGTAAAAAACCTTTTTAGGCTATAAAAACGTGTGCTATAAAAACGTGAGTAAACAGGAATACAGTGTGCAGGCTCTGTCAAAAACAGGGAGAGGAACCCTGTGAGTACACAAATAAAATCACACAATGAGAAAGTGCCACTACTGTAGAGAAAACACTCACGTTACTGTTGTCAGCATATCGCGTGTCAGCTGGTCTTGCAATGCCGGGAAAATGTGCAGAAGAACAGTCTGAGAACTGTCAGGGGTGATCGTTTGAACACCGCGGTCTCAGCTGGCCAGGCTGAGCCGCGGCTGCATGAGTATGAGGCGATGTCAGTGCCGGACCGTTCGGAGACCCCAGGAGTCTGTAGGAGCGGTATCTCGAGGATGTCAAAAACGAAGGTGAATGAAAGAGATGGACAAGGATAGTGTCCAATGACGGCGGCTACGCGTTTCGAGGCTCTGCTTGACAAAGAGGCAGAGCCTCGAAACGCATAGCTGCCGTCATTGGCCACTATCCTTGTCCATCTCTTTCATTCCCCTTCATTTTATAAAAGTAGATAATGATAGACTTGCTCGGCTCGATCGATTCTCATTGTGTGATTTTATTTTTGTGGGGCCCTCCTAACATTTCTTCCAGGAATCTAGCCTACAGCTGCACCAAGACTCACTGACCCACACCGTCATCTACACCGTCAGTCTTATTTGTGCACAAGTTAATGGCTCAAACATCTAAAGAGAAAGAGGGTTCTGTACAGAATACCAAAAGGCAGCAGCAAGAATTATTTCTGCTCAGTAGATATCCTTACTAACTTCTGTGACAGGCCATGGTTGACCTCCTTTACCTCTGGAAAGATTGACAGTTACCCTTATGTATCTTCAGCTTCTCTCACAATCTGTAACAGTGAACCTTTAAGCTGAGACTGGCAATGGACTAAGCAGAAGTCTTCTGAAGGTGTTCCTTCTTAGTAGCCATTTTCCTGTTTTCCCAGGCACTAGCAAAAGCCTACTTCCAGCCTACTTCTAATCATTGAGCCTTGGCTCTGGATCTGTGGAAAAAGGGAGTTAGGAAAGAAGATTTAGGAAAAAAATTACCTCTGGATTCTTCTAACACTCCTCAGGCAGCAGGCCTGGGAGGCAATAAATGGATCTCTAATGCACACATCCACTCCAGGAAAATCCTGGAAGGGAAAAACTCTTCTAGACAGACTCCCCAAATATTTATTTTCTTCCTCACTGGCATTAACCTCTGGCATTAACTTATATCACTGGCATTAATTAAGTGACTGGTCTTGGTGAAATAAATATTCATAACCTCCTACATAATTTTATCCATTGAAGAACACTCCCCAGTAGCAGGCAGTAGCAAACAATGTCCTGGGCTTAGGGAAAGCCCAATTAACCCAGATAACGATACCAATCAGGGCTCAGACTCTTAGCTGTCTAAATTTAGGCTAGCGAAACTCCAGCTTATGGCACGATACCTACACTAGCTATAGTAACGCATTTAAAAGAGAACATTTTTAAAAAGGAGACAGACAATTACTGGGCAGCACTCAATATAGGATCTGTTAAGACCAAGAATATTATTTGAGTTATTCACTGTTTCTTCTCTGTAAGAGGACCTAGTGTCAAATGTGATAAGTAATGTGTGAGCCAGGAACCAGGTCCCAAGTAAGAAGAGCTTCTCATTGGTCAGCCTGGTCGTGTGACCAATGAACCATGCTGACCAATGAACGCTCAACATTTATGAGAATTATGAGCATTCCATTTTGCGGGGATGGGAAGCCCAGTGTATAGACCGCTACACAGACTGGCAGGGACTGGAGGTGCAATAGGGGCCAGGGTAGGTGGCAGGGAGCTGTGAGGAAGTTCATGTTTTCACAATTTGTGAGAAAGTGATCTAAACCTTTAAGCTTACATGACAGAAGATCTGGTTTTCTTGTATCATCAAGCCTTCTCAGATAAATCACTGATTTAATGTACATTTATCGACGGCGTGACAGCAATAATATTGGCCTTCTCTTTGGCCTGGAAAGACAAAATGTGTTATATTTGCCTGTTCTATTTGTTGTACAGAGCCTGTTTAATTTTTTTCGTTTTATGAGACGCTGCTCCTTGTCTATGAATTTTACTGACAGCCTGTTTTATTGTACAATTTCATGCACAGTTTATGAATTAGCAGGTGGTTAGCAACCCCACCAACTTTACGCTGTGTACATTGCAAGTTGGTGAAAACGCGACTTACTGGTTCTCGTTAAAGTGAAACCAAACTCAGAAGTTAAATCTTAAAACTGCATTCAGGTACCTTAACTACTAAGAAAAATGTACCTTATTTGTGCATTACTCAGTTTTAGATCCTCAAATCATCTATAAATGCATGCTGACACTGTCCTTCCTTCTGGAGGGTGGCTACTTTTGTTCCCCATTGTCCCTGAGTATATTGTAAAGTAGCCACCGCTTCAAGCTCGCTCCTGTGATGGACTACAATCTCACGTTTAGTTTACTAATTTGTATTGAGATTATAGTGTATCACAGGAGCATGCTTGGAGTGAAGGCTACTTTAGAACACACACAGGGACCATGGGGAACAAAAGTAGCCACCCTCCATAAGGAAGAACAGTGTCAGCATGAATTCATAGATGATTTGAGTGATACATGAATATGTAACATTTTTGTGAGTAGTTATGGTACTTGAAAGCAAGCTTTTACTCCTGAGCTTAGTGTCACTTTAAATTCTTCATTTAAAACATATTTTTTCTTTTTACAAATTTAGGGACAAAGTGTGAAATAACCTAAAACAAATAATAAAAAACATCATTTAGTAGCATGAAAAGAAGCTTACACGTGAAACCGCATTTATTTTCATTGGCTGGTGTTCACCATTGCACCTGGCTAAGAAATAAGCCTACTTGGTTTTCTATAGATAACCAGAAAACCTATCTCTCCATATCATAATTACACAATTTAGTAGTATCAGTGCATGGTCAATGTAAGTCAAAGGTGAAAATACACTTGTTTTCAAATATACTACAAGTCTCTTGCCTGATGTATGTTTTCAGTAAATTGCCTCTTGTTTGCTAAGCTTCCTTGTATACCCTTATAAAAGGCATGTCTTTTATTAGATAGTCAATTGACCAGTATTAAATTACTATTTCCCAAAAGATTCTGTTGTGCCCTTTAGTTCGTATCCAGTATGCACCATATTGTAAGGCTTTGTTGTTTGATCGCTATCACAGATATCCATTTGTTGAGATCACATGGCCTTTGGGACATATCATATGCCCTGTAAAAAAAAAAAAAAATACAAGCCAAGCCTTTGGGTAACTCTTTAGTCACCAGAGCTGATTTTCTCATAAAACATTTCTAGATAAGGAAAGAAAGATAAGAAATGAAAGAAAACTTGATCAGTAGATATCCTTTTCCGAATATCATAAAAATATGATGATTCAAATATTATAATAAAAAATAAATAAATAACAAGCCTAAAGGAGCATTTGAAACATGTTACATTACAAAGTTACATTACATTAAATCAAATATTTTATGGTGATCTTGACATATCAGATAGATAGCATTCGAGGTGTGTTTAAGGCTGAAGAACTACTAAGGAAAGTTTTAATTCCGTAAAAATGTACATACCTAAAGAAGAAAATTATATATAGCCACATCACATAAATTAATTTGTTGTTTTTTTAATGACAGTTAAATGTGAAGGATAAAGTTATTATAAAAGTTAGGGTTTTAATAATACAACATACTAAGGAACCTTTGGGGGATAGGATACAACAGGAGGGTGTGTGCCAGTGGAACACAAGATTTGGACATTTGGACTATGTTGTTACCTTTCTTTCCTTTGCCTTAGGCAGTGATTTCAGCAAATAATGTGGAATTGTTCAAGAAACGTTTGGACGATTTCTTAAGGGACCGCAATATACAGGGGTACAAGTACTCCTAAGAATGAGATCCTAATAGGTTGGACTTGATGGACTAATGTCTTTATTCAACCTCAAATACTATGTAACTATGTAAGATTGCATCTTTTAGAAATCAATTGTATTTTTTTTATATGATCAAATAGGAATTATGTGAAACAAATCTGTTTAGTTGTTTATTGTTACATTCATTGACAGCATAAGGAGGTACATTTCTTTTTAACAGAATCACATGATTCTCTGTAGCTCAAGTAACATACAGTAGTCCCTTTTTTCTGCACAGGCAGGCTGTTTAGGGAGCTTAACTCTAAGAAGCCAGAGGGTAATTCAGAGAAGTACCCCCTTACGTTAGTAGTAAGTGGTGAATTGCCCCCATAACACTGGTGTCAGTGGTGAAGTAGATCCTTATGTTAGTGGTCAGTGGTAACTTCCCCCATAACATTGATGTCAGCAGTGAAGTGCCCCGCATGTCAGTGGTAAAGTGCCCCCTTAGATTGTTGATCAGTGGTGAAGTGCCCCTATTACATTGGTGTCAGTGTTGGCATGCCACCTTACATTGGTAATCAGTGGCGAAAGGCCCCTATAACATCAGCGGCCTACATAATTCTACCTTATGTTAGTGGTCAGTGCACCCATTATATACTGTAGGTGTTAGTAGTGAAGTCTCTTCTTGTAATATTGGTGGTCAATGGTGAAGTGCAACGTTACTTTGGTGTCAGTGTTAAAGTGTCTCCGTTATATTTTTGTCAGTGGTGGAGTGCCTCCATTACACTAGTGTCAGTAGGGAGGTTTCCCCATCACATTAGGTCAATGTTGAAATATCCTGTTCTGTTGCTGGTCATTGGGAGTGAAATAAATTATTGGTGTTCAGTAGTTACTTGAATGAGACAAGAGAGACTCAATGTCCCAGGGTGCAGATGTCAGCATCAAAACTATGCAGATACTGGGGATTAGTGATGAGCCAAACACCCCCTGTGTTCGGTTCGAATTAGAACTTTCGAACAAGGGAAAAGTTCGAACTCGAACTCAGTGCAAGTCTATGGGGGAAGAACTTCGAAAACCAATTGACCCCATTTTGAAGCCTTATATGCAATTTATTGGCCATAAAAAGTGTATGGGGATTCGGGTACTGGCCTGGGTGACAGGAATCAATGAAAAAAAAAACTTTTTAAAAATACAGTTTTTAAAGGAGCAGTGATTATAACATCACTTAAAGGGTAACAATAAAAATGAAAAATTCCTTTAAATATCGTGCCTGGGGGTCCCCTTAAACTGCCTGTAAAGTGGCAAATCTGTACAATGTATAGAACCTGCTGCAGCAAAACTGACATTTCTAAAGAAAAAGACCCTTTAGGTCTGGTAGGAGTGTGTAGGAGTGTTAGGAGGGACCCCATTAAAAAAAAGCATGGGTTTCCCCCCAAAAGTCATACCAGACCCTAAAGGTCTGGTGGGAATTTTAAGGAGGAACCCCACCTCCACAAATGGGGGAAGGAAAGGGGGCGGATGAGCTTGTGCCCCCCCCCCCACAGGATACCAGGCCACATGCCCTCGGAACGGGGAAGGTCGCCCCTGGAAAAGCACCTTGTCCCCGTGACAATGGGGTGCCCTGGGGTGTTGGTTGTGGGGGTGCGACCAGGGGGCTTATTCACATCAGGGTACCCCTTTAATAAAGGGGCACCCAGATGCGGCCCCCCCTTTGTGAATAAGTAAGGGGTACTTGTACCCCTGCCCATTCACGAACAGGTTAAATAAAAGATTAAATAAAAACACCGAACTTTAATCAAAAATCCTTTATTTGACGAAAAAACACAGCAGGATTTTTGACAAGTCTTTAAAAAACAAAAACAATAAAGAATAAATAAAAATAATAATTTTTAAAAAAACGATGACCGCCGTCTCGTCCGCTGCGACGAACACCTGCCACAGAGTGGGATTTTAACAGATACTGGCAACTTATAAACAATGGGTGACAGCTAGCTCTGCCCAACTGTTTACAGTTTTAACAGGTGAGCCATGAATGATTGGGCAGAGTCATCATGACTTTGCCCAATCATGGCTCTCACAGTTCTCTGTGCCCTGATTGGGCAAATTCTTGCACCTGACCTGTGGTCAGGTGCAAGGCTTTAGCCAATCAGGGCTTCTGAAGGCACATTGTTTTTGCCCGCCGAATGCCCTGATAGTTTGTGTGTTCAGGGAAAGAACGAACTAGCAATGTTTGAACATCGAGCCCAACTCTACTGGGGATCACTCTGTTGGATGGTGCAGAGATATAGCAATGCCCATGGCCTTTGGTTAATCCCCAGAGTCTGGTTTATTTAAAGAATTTGATAAAAATAGAATTGTAACATTGTGTGGTAAAACCATAGAATAAATACATAGCACACAAGTTACTTTTAACAGCCTTTTTTGAGTTCCAGTGTTTAAAACAAAAAACTCCCACTTTTGTTGAACACAGTGGGGGTGTAAACTATAATAGTAAATGGCAGAATAATAATCTTTTAGTACTAAAAATGCTCTTATCAGTTCTACTCACAGCAGGCATCAGAGGGATGACCAAATTAAATCATGATGTACATTAGAGCATACAGAGTGGTCACCAGAGACAGCTGTCTCATTGCAAGGTCAATCTAAAAGCTAATAGTAATACTGCAGCTTTAATATGCACTGACAAATGCAATTCATCACTGTGAAAAATTATAAATATGTGATTACTTCCTTAAAGTCTTTATTTCATCAAGGTTTCAGATTGCTATCCGTGAGGTCAGGCAAGGCAAGATAAAAAAGAAGAAAAAAATTAACACATATTGAAAAGAGCATCATCTGGTATCGTGCCCTCTGACCATGCTGCTCTAGGCAAAGGCTTCTCATATGTAGCTTATGGTAAAAGGAGCCCTGTTAATATCTGAGAGGAATGTATGACATATCTGTGAACAGAAGTGTCTAAAGTTTTCATATAACAATGATTGAAATGAGGGGTGAGAGGGTGTTTTTATGAGAGCTGTTATGTGAGCCATAATTACCAGGCAGAAGTTTCAGAACACCACTATTTTCCAGTTTTTATTAAAATGTACTCGATGTACTTTGAATTTAAAACATAAAACAGATCAGTAATAAATATCTAATTGTTTTGGTTAACAAAATATTTGACTCAAAGTAGCCACATTTAGCAGATATTACACACACTTGTGTTGACTCTCGGAAACTTGTCTCCCAATCTTTTATGGCATTGACCTGTTCATGTGAGAGTTTCCTCCAGTTTGCAAGTGCCTCTTAAATCCTAAAATTGTACACACTGACACTTTGGATTTCTTGCAATAAAAGGAAGGACATATACTCTCAAGGGTTCTAATGTCTGTCTGTCTGTCTTCCTTAATTAATCCTTAATGACCTTTATCGTGTCATGATAAGAGCAATACACTACTACCCTCATAGTAGTGTTCCCTGACAAAGGCCTTTTTTAAAATAACTTATACAAGTGAAACTCGAATAATTAGAATATCGTGCAAAAGTAATTGCAGTAAGTGCTGCAAAAGGGGCCCAAACCAAGTACTGAGTACATATGCATGCTTGTACTTTTCAGAGGTCCGATATTGTTCTATGTACAATCCTTGTTTTATTGATTGCATGTAATAATCTACTTTTTTGAGGTTGTGGATTTGGGGTTCTTGGGGTTTTCATGAGCTGTAAGCCATAATCATCACAATTATGACAAATCACGGCTTGAATTATCTTGCTTTGCATGTAATGAGTCTATCTCATATATTAGTTTCACCTTTTAAGTTGCATTAGTGAAATAAATGAACGTTGCACGATATTCTAATTATTCGAGTTTCACCTGTATAGGTTTGGGAACTAAACCTACCTAGTCTAGCAGTTTACTGCTTACCTTTATGCCATTTATTCACTGGGCATAACCTGCTTACATTTCAGTAAAAACTAGAAAAATGGTGGTGTTCTAACACTTTTCACCAGTAGGTGTTCTTATCCCCCTAAGCCTTTCTCGACAGCTCTCATTATATGTTGTAATATGGACTGTGGATGAGATGGGAACACCACCTTAAAGTAGTACCAAGGGTTAGGTGTTTTTTACCTCAATGCATTCTCTGCACCTTTTTATGTCACCCTGTCCCCAAATACTTACCTCTGCCGTGTCGGGGAACATCTCACTTTTCGCCACACATCCTGGTTGTGGAGAAGGGTACTTAGGGCAGAGGGGCCATAGGCTCTGGTGGAGGATGAGGGGCGTGGCTTGACGCAGGCTGTGTGTGTCTATGGACACACACAGTCAGGCGCTGTCACAGCCCAGGAGCGCGCATGTACGGGTGTCTCCTCAGCACCCGGTTAGCTGAAGGAGACTCCCGCAACAAGAGAGGGGAGCAGTTTGGGGAACAACAGAAGGACGTTCAGGAAAATAAATGTAATGAAGAGCTGTGTGGACTTCCTCATCATAAAAAGTAACAAAAAAGGTTTATTATTACTTTAAGTTTCGTGAAATGAAAAGCATTCTTGGGCTGTGTATATGACCTTGTTAAGGTGTTGTAGCAGGTGCCCTGCTTCCCTGCATCATTACTCCCTCCCAGCCCCCAGTTGAGGCATCCATTAAGATTAAAATTTAGTTTTTAGCATTATGTTTGGTGTTTTTATTCATGCTGGTTCCAGGTGCTGGTTCCAAGGTGGGCTGTATCCCACTGAAATGTCAAATTAAATGCTGTGGATGTAATTTTTACCTTTTGTGAAGTCCTGCTGAGTGCTTGTGGTCTTCTTTTCTTGGATGTGAAGCACTGCTTATTATGTCTGTGTGCACATTTAATATACTGTTCATGTGTTTTTTTTTTCTAAATTGCATATACTGTAGTATGCATTTTAAGATGTGGTTGCACAGCAGAAAAACATGTCTAAGAATTATACAATAAGTGCTGTTTTTATAAGTCTAACAAGCAGGAACTAAACACACCTATTTCACATTTTACAATTTGATTGAAAAAAAAACATTCTAAGAATGGTGCTCCATGTACAAGCAATCACTATATTACAAACTGAGACATGTCTAGTCAACAAAGTCTGGGCAAATGCCATGACTGAAAGTGATTTCATTGGTATGTAATATATTGCGTATCTTCAGGGTCTTTACAAAGTTCAATAAAACGGAAATTCTTTATCTTAATTGTGGTGTACTCAGACATACTACTATATATGTCAGAGGCCAATAAACCACTATAACATGTGATCCCCCTCCAGCGGAAAACATTAAAGCAACTTTACAGGTGGTAATTCTCTTGCTTTCTTGACTAGCAATACAAACAAAGCATTTGTTAATATTTATGAAGTCATGACCTTTCCAATTATTGTTGGTCAAAGGCCAAGATGGTACTGATGACCTAATGAGTATGCCGAACATTATAAGGGTTACCCTAACATGTTCTACCGCCTGTGAGGTTCAATAAAATGTCACACATTATACAACCATTCATATCCTGAAACTATTTATTATTGATGCTATATATGGTTCATAATTGGAAGATTATTATTATTATTATAGTAGGATTTATATAGCGCCAATAGTTTGCACAGCGCTTTACAATATAAGGAAGACATTACAGTCACAATACAATTTAAGACAAGATGGTAAGGAGGGACCCGCCATGAGGGCTTACGATCTAAAAGTGAGGGGCAAGTGATACATGAGGAGGTAGCTGCGCGGGGATGATTGTTTGAGAAAGTGATTGTTCAGTGGTTAGGGTGAGGTGGGATAGGCTTCCCTGAAGAGATGAGTCTTAAGGGATCGCCTAAAGGCAGTCAGTGTAGATGCTGAATCAAATCTAATATACACATACACATTCACATATATAGACAAGTTGGACTTCACACATTTATTGTACAAATATTTTACATAGTTTTTTCACATTTTTTATTGCCAGTACATTTGCAACACAGATATAGAAATATTTGGTACTATATGTATCTAGTATTTAAAAGTAGTAAGCAGCACAAAAACCTACAATTAATTATAAAACAATGAAGTGTTATAGTTTGGGGTTTTCAATAAGGTTTTCAATAATAATTTAGTTTACCTAAAAAAAAAAGAATATTTAGTGCCGTTGGCACCTAAGGTGACTATAGTGTACTATTTCCCTAAAGTATATAACAATATTCCTTTTTACCTTCGCCGACCCATCATAAGCAGGATCAGTTCCCTTCAGCTCTAGGTTGAGTGAGTAATTCGATTATTTTTTACAACCTATTGTAACCAAGATGGCCAGTTATTACACAGTATACAATATGTATACCTTTTAGAATGCCCTTGTGGGCTGCAGTACATTGGATGTACAACAATAGAATTAGACCTGAAGAGCAGTGGCGTAACAACCGGGGGTGCGGGGGGGGTCACTTGCCCCGGGCGCAGGACTGAGGGGGGGCGCCGTCACGACCCCCGCTAAACGAAGCCATGGCTCCCTCTCCCTGAC
>NW_017307200.1:293131-308039 GCF_000935625.1 Nanorana parkeri
TGGGGGGGGGGCGAAAAAAATGTTCTGCCCCGGGCGCCCATAACTCTGGTTAGGCCACTGCTGAAGAGTGAAGGAACATATTAATCATTTAATCTTCCTTTATCATTTTTACACAATAAGCCCATTTAGACCACGGGGTCTTAATGTGGACTTTGATATAAAATGTTTAATAGATACCAGTTAGCCATATTCTATCATGCTATTATGAATGAAATGTATATTAAAACGTAATCTGCCATAATAGAATCTTGCAGTGTCAGCAGCAAATGGGTTCTACAAACCTAGATTGGCACTAGGCAGTTGCCAACTGTATGACATCTTATTTATCAAGAAAATGTTTTTTTAGGCGGTAGTAATGGGTATAACAAGCTGTGTTAATTGATATGTTTACATTATTTTTGCATTACAGCTTGTAATTGTGCCAGTAATAGAGAGGCTTTATGAGCCAGGATGTGTGAGAGGTGGCCACTAACGGCATAATACCATATTTGCTTGGGGATTGTTAGATGGTTTTAGTTTGGGCTTGCAAATCATGTTATTCATTTCCTGCAATTAATTGCGTAATATTGTTATACAAAATCAGCTTCTTGGCAAACTGGGTGAATGGACACGTTGATGGTACCTGTATAATATTGTATATGTATAAATAGCCTTTTGTGGTGCCCTTAACGAATAATGTTTATTAACTGGAATATGCTAACCCTGAGCATATTGAACCCCGCACTGCAAGGGTTAAGTGCTCGTTTTGGTCTAGAGTCTAAGATAAAAAAGATATACTCATCCCATCCTTAGTCCCACAGCAGTGACAGCTCACCTCTCTCCCCCTTTGCTTCAGCTGCGTAATGTCAATTGGCGTCCTCACGTCCAATGCAAATGAATGGACGTGATGATGTCTTGGGTCCTTAAACCACTGGAGCCTGGGGGGGGGGAAGAGGCTGTGGGGACCGTTCTAACAGCCAGGTAAGACTAATGATTCGGGGAGTATATCTTTTTTATTTTAGACCCTAGACCAAAATGAGCATTTAACCATTGCAGTGTGGTGTTAATGTTTAATAGGTCAAGAGTTCTTTTTAAATATGGCATATCGTCAGCCCGACTTTGAGGGTCTGGAAATTAACATATTGCTATTAATTTTGTAACACTGTATATGATATATCATCTTTTTTTTTGCAAGCTGCGTTAATTGATATGTTGCTGGTAAGTATGTATATTTGTATATTCTGAAGAAACTGTTTCTGCTGATGTTAAAAGCTGGGGTATGTAGGAAAATGCCCTTCACTGTATACTATTGCACTTGCTAAAACAGTTTTTGCGATGTCAGTAGTATAAAAATGTTTGCAACCTGGGATACGCTGTGATATGCTGCAAATAATTATCTACAGTATATACCTCTGCTTTTATAATTGTATTAATAATGGTAACTGGATTCAAAGTGATTGCTGTAAACTTAAATCTGTACTATCATATTATAGTATTATATAGTGTAGAATAGTGTTATGGGGCATTTAAATGGGGTTTGTGCATTGAAATATATAATTTGCTGCTATGTTATGCAAAGCACTAACTTTTTGGGGAGGAGTGTCTCTGGAGAAAGATAAATTGAATGGCAGGTTTCTACACGCCAACCCTTGATGAAGCCCTATTGGGCGAAACATGTAGGGTGGAGCCTATGTGTATGAACTTTGCTGTTAGCACTAAGCATTACTACATGTGAAATCAGCCGTACATCGGCTTGCTTCGCGTGGCTTCGGGTCGGCCGAACATGCTCAGCATGTTCGGAGCTTCTCACTGCTGTTCGGGCTATTCTTAAAGATGCCGAACAGCAGTGAGTGAATAGCCGAATGCCGCTGAACTGCATTTGGCGCTCAGCTGTTCTGCTCGGTCCCTAAGAGGGACCGAGCAGAACAGAAAAAGAATGAAAAAAGTAAATAGAAAACGATTGTGCGGAGCTAGCAGTGACAGCTAGCTCCGCCCAATAGTTTCCTATTGTCCGGCGGCTCTGCTGCTGTAAAAAAAAAAGCCAATAGCCTATAGCCAATAGTAAACTAGCATTGTACCCGCCCTCTGCTGATTTTACCGACAAAACATGGAAAATTACGGATGGAGCACACTTTTACTGACATCCTAAATATTGAAACAATAACTTAAACATATCAACAAAAAGTATTTTGCAGTTAAAGCACATTTCCACTTTAGAAAGAAACTCTGCCATTCACCTATTTTTTTTAAATCCTCTTCATACATACTTTAAATCCAGCAGTGTTTTGGCCAGGCAGATGACATCCCAGGATCCTCTTCCTATTTTCCCCATGGCAGTGGTGGGTGGTCTTCAATAATACAGAGAGTGGGGCTGACATTATAATGGCAGATACAGTATCAAAGGGATAAGCAAGCTAACATTCATAGAAGTGGTTCAGCAGAGAGCTAAATGTAATTTTACATACCAGACACCCTAATTATCTTCTAAACAAAATTAAGTAATGGAAAATGGAGTCAAAATTTAATAAACAGCTTTTGCACCGTTCAAGTTCAGTTTAGGTAACACACTGGGGTTGATTTACTAACCTTATAAACACACCACGAACATGTATACACCTCTGTAGTGTGTTCCCTCCCAGCATGATCTATGGGTGGAATCTAAACACCTTTGTAGTGTGTACACACCCAGCAGGTGTGTTGTGTGCAAAGCCCTGCATGAATTACATGGTGATGTTGTGTAAATTAGCTCTATGTTGTGTTGTTTGCATTGATGAATGCAGGAATGTAAATGCATGAGCTAACCATTTTTGTCTAAACTGTGAAGCAGCATTATATATGCATCATGTGCATGATTTTTCCATATATGGCATTAGTGGAAATATGCTTTTAGAGACTTTTTGGTTGATAAATACGTTTTGCTGTGTGAAAATCACACGCACCTGGTGCGTGCGTGTGTTTAGGTTAGTAAATCACCCCCTCTGTATCTGTGTAGGTATTAGCCATGTCATGAAATGTAGAAAGATCACTTTAAGAATTATCATATGCAATGTAAAACATAATAGACACATTTGTAAAAATATTTTCATGTGTAGAATTACAAGTAATTCTTTTTTTGTGTAGAGATTGTGCTGATTTTTCGCATGGCAAACATGGTATAACTTTATGTCTTCTGTACACAATAAGTATTGGTGGTGGGCAGACTCACAGCCCAGTGAGCAGCATATGACATAAATGTAGTTATGGAGCTGTAGAAACACCAGATAGTCAATGTTTATCCAGCCTGACTACTAATCCCTTAGAGAAAAGCAAAGGTAAATAGTGTTGTTATCTTCAAATGAACAGAGTGCAAACAGAAGATACAAAAATAACCCACAATAACTGCATTTTCAGCCAGAGGCAACTTATTCACTTCTACTGATCAAAAGAATATGAGGAAAAAAAAACACCAACTCAATTTACGTAAATGGTATTCTGTTATACAGTGTGGTGATAGATGTAAGCCCCTGACCAAGAGAGCCAATTCTTGTATTTTATAGACCTCTTCACATTTGTCATTCAACAAATATAATAATGGATACACTTCCTATAATACTTTTCTTTCTGTGAAGATTGCCTTTTTAAACCAAGATTCTGTTACATTACAGAACCCATCTTTTGATGTATCAGTGCTTTTAGGACCTAGTGAAAAGGAGTGTCACTTTTGTTTACAGAAGGATTTTATGACACACCTGGTGTCTTTTAAAGATGAAAGTCTTCATTGTAATCAAAAATATATTATTCTCATAACAAAAAAGAAAAAGTTAAGCAAATTCACGTTAAAGCTCTGTTATCAATGAAGACTTATTCTGGACAGACCCCCCTGGAACTCTTACTCCTCTGTATCTGGAAATGTCTGCTATTAAAATTAAGATATTACAGACTATTCATGCAAAGGACACCTTAAAGAGTATTGCATGTTCTTATAACCCTTAAAGTGACATTAAACCCTCAGATTTTTTTACATAAAACAATACTGTAATGTGTGCCTTACTGTAATCCATGGTTGTTTCCCTTCTCTTTGCTGCTCTTACTTTTTAAATCTGTATCTGTTCTCATGCTCTGCAGAACTTCTTTTTTGCAGCAGACTGCCTTGTCTGAGGAATAGATACACGGTGTCTGTGTATATGTTTCTATAGGCTTGTAACCTGAACCAGCACTACAGGAAGAGGCCCTGAGCTGAAAAGGGAAGTTCTCCCCAAGCATGAGAAGACATGAGGATTTAAAAGGAAGAGCAGCAATGAGAAGGGAAAGAACCATGGATTACAGTAAGGCGCACATTACAGTATTGGTTTATGTTAAAAAATCTGAGGGTTTAATGTCACTTTAAGCATCAGTAAAGTGTAAATGGGCCTTTAGTGAAACAGGCCAATCTGTGGCACATTGACTTGTATACATTATTTTATTCATCACCACTGATATGTATATCTCTATTATTATTAAGTGCCATCAAGTTTATGTCAACTCCTGATGACCACATGGATAGTGTTTCTCCAAAATGATTGGGTCTTCTGTCTTTTCAACAGCGTGTTCCTAATTTCTGTAACTGTATCTATCCTCCTTATTGCTGCTTGTCTTCTTCCTCTTTTCCCTTCAACTTTTCCAAGCATAACTGTTTTTTTCAGCAAGTTTGTTCTTCTCATAATGTGACAGCTTCAGCCTAGTCAATTGGGCTTCTAGTAAAATGTATATTTCTAAAGTGTCAGAAAGATATTAAGGTTAGCCATACACTTTTTGTCATTACTATCATTGAATACCTAACACATGAATTAACAATGAACCATTACTAACCCTTGTTTCTGACAAAAGTGATTAGTCCCATACTGTATATTTTCAAATGTATTTGATTCTGTACATTCTGTTAAAATGTAACCAGTGAGGACCACTGGAATGGGGTTTAAACTTATAGTTCTTCAAGTCATAGCAGGATATGGTATGCTCTTTTTATTGCCTGATTAAGATATGCCCATGTATGATTTGGATAAGTAACCACTAGTTGTCAAAATTATTTCTGTATCTTGTGCACGATTCTCAGCATGTATGTTTTAATTTTTATAGTACAACTTAATTACCCAATTAATATAACTTGTATTAACCTAAAATGTAACTGAACATACAAGTTAAATTAAAATCACTACAATAAATATCTATATCAGATTATTTTTAAGTCACCTGTGGGTAAAAACAAGACTTTTGACCTATCCAGGGGTCAGGGCAAATTCCATACAAAGGTTAGTCTTTAAACTCTGTAGTGTCAAGTAGCTAAAGGGGGTAATTGCATTATATAGGAATCTTAAAAAGTGAAACCATCTTTGTAATGACAAGGAAGATTTAGTGATCATTTAAAAGATGCTTTGTCTTCTCAAGAACAAACAAGCAGAAACATCACCAGTACAAATTGATTCCTTGGTTTGTTTACAATAAATTGTAGCAGTAAGGAATTTCTATAGTCCTTTCTACAATTGGTATGCAGACACTGAAAAAGGAGCAGGTGAATAGAATAATTATAGGGGTTGATTCTCTAACTTCCTTTTTTTCTTGTTTAAAGGAATACTCCACTTTCTTTGAAAATAAAAACCTGATATAATGTACATTATATTAGTTTTTTCTTTTTTGTTTTTTTTAAAGAAAGTTACTATTCCTTTAAAGAATAAAAAAAAAGGAAGTTAGAGAATCAACCCCTATAATGGTTCTATTCACCTGCTCCTTTTTCAGTCTCTGCATACCGATTGTAGAAAGGACAGGCTCCTTATTCTTGTACTGCCTCCATGAAACATTAACTCTCCAGTGCACATTTTTAACAGCAAAAACTGTCTATTGTTTAATGTGTTATGTTATTTTTAGAGTTCTTCCAACAAAGAAGTAAATAGATTTTTTCAATTTCAGTTGGCAGGGATGGAAGCTATTAATCTTGTGGTGTCTCAGTCACACTTTATATTCTAGGCTCATTTGAAATGAAAAAAACACACACACATATATATATATACACAATATTATATTGCAGTTGACCTCAAGGTGCCAAAATACAACATTTACTTGTATGTAAGAAACATTATAAACATCTTTGGTGCTTGAGCTGTGGGTATTCAACCTTTTTGCTTTTTTTGTATTAAAGTAGTAAGGACCACCTTCGATAAATTAATAGTATGCGAGGTTGCTAGGCAACGGACGAACATGGCCGCATAAACCGGAGCGATCCCTCTTCACACCCAGCCGGGTGCGGACGTTGATCGGCATTATGTCCAGGGGCAAAAGTAAACAGAAAGGCCCCAGAAGACTGACAGACTTCTATCCCATGTCGCCCTCATCCAGCAGACAAAATGGCGCTGCTGCGTCACGGGGGAAAACAGCCTTAGACACCCGCTCAGCTGACGGCTCTGACTCAGACATGGAGCAGAGCACTTCAGGCACACTTGTCCAGGGGAAGGAGCTCTCCAAACAGCCAGCTTCATAGCTGCTGCAATCCACACAATCCAAAGGCCCTGTGGGTAAGAAACAGTCTACTACTTCACAGGGCCCATGGAAACTGTGCCTTCCCTGGATGAGCTCCCTGCATCCTCTAATCCAGCCTCTGAGGCCTCTATTAAGATGATGCTTCTATCATTATGCACAGAGTTGCAGCAGGATCTTAAGTCATCAATACATTCCTTAACATCTCAGGTGTCTGAGTTAGGAGACCACACGGATCGAGTGGAATCATACTTGAGTAGTTATGCGTCTGCTTTTAATGACCTTGTAGAGGCGTATTCTGCCCAGCAACAGCTGTAGAGTCTGATGAAGGGGGCTTGACCCTGAAACGTGTCAATCTTGGCAGACTGCGGTCGGTGGACGGTGATGTGACCGGAGGCTACCGTGTTACATAGTCGGGGGGATACCATGTTGGGTTAACAGACAGTGTGGCCTCTCGTTTGTTGTTAAAGCTTGTTGAAAACGTTTGTTTGTGAGTACCTTTATCCCTTGTTTTATTTATTGTAATAAACGATTCTACACACGGAGGTGGTGCTCTGTTCCCTTTTGTTTTCTATGTTCGTGGTGGAAGCCCCAGAGCCTTGGATGAGCAGCCCCTCAAGTCTGTGTGAAAAACTGTGATAAACTGTTGAAAACTTTGAGTGTGCAACAGCAAGTGGATTGTTTAGCTGGCAGCCATTAGCGCCAAGAGCTAAAGAAAACTTTTTGCCCAGCAACAGCGCCTGATTCAACTTCAAGACAAAGTTGTGGATCTGGAAGACAGAGCTAGACGTAACAACATCAAGTTCAGGGGGATCCATGAATCATTTGATGCTGTTGCCCTCCCTTCGTTTCTACAGGCCCTGCTAGCTACACTGCTCCCGCAACAATCGCAGCCTGATCTAATCATCGACAGGGCTCACAGATTATTTAAACCTAAACATCTGCCGGCTTCGACTCCAAGAGACGTCATCGCCAGAATCCACTTCTTTCATGTCTACGAAAAGGTGATGTTAATAACCAAGCAAATGCAATCACTTCCTGATCCTTATTCCACCATATTACTCTTTGCTGACATCTCACCTTCCACCACCCAGAAGAGGAGGGAATATGCGGAGGCCACTAAGGTGCTGCGGGATAACCAGATCCCCTACAGATGGGGCTTCCCCACCAGGCTTGTAGTCTCCTATCAAAATAAAAAGATCCCTCTCCTCACTCCAGAAGAGGTGGTCAAGGCTCTACATTCCTAGGTCATAAATGTTCCCACCCCCCTGGTACCAGCGTGTCCCGAAAGACTGGTCGACTCGCTGACTTTTCCATTGCAACCAGTTGGATACCTAATGTTGCACCTTCCCACCTGAAGGTGTAATCCGTATATACTCAGGATATCGTTCCTGCTGATTGTTTGGAACCCTCGTTCCCCAGAACTTCTGTGTGCTATGCACACACAGTTGATGTTCTACAGGTTCTGTTATTGCTTTAGTTCGTTCTTATTTTACGTTCTACTGTTTTATTTTTCTTGTATGACTTAGTTGTTTCTCCTAACTAGAACAAGGTTCTGGGCACTTGTTAATAGGCTATACACTCTATCTGATGTAGTGAAACTCACTGACAGGTATAAGATTTATCTCATAAAAATACCTCCTTACATTAATGTTTCTTTATTTATATATACAGTACACTCATAGCAACTCCTCCAGGCATCATCTACTGAGACTCTCATGTCTTTGAAGATTAGCTCAATGAATACTAAAGGACTTAATAGTCCACACAAGCGCAATATGCTATGGAAGGAAGCTGCCTCCCTCCATTGTGATGTTATCTGTGTCCAGGAGACTTTATCTTTATTTTCATAAAAATAAACCTCCAACTTGTAAAAACAGAGATTTCTCCCACTACTTCTTTGCAAATGCTGAGAAGAAGAGGAAGGGTGTGATGATTGCAGTAAAGCGTACAATTGCTTTTCAGCAACATGAATTAATCATAGATCAGGAGGGTAGGTACATTGTTCTGGTGGCGACGCTAAATAATCATTTAATGACCTTGGTAAATCTATACGCACCGAACACGTGTCATAAAAAATTTCTCAATTGCCTCCTACGGACGATTTCTTCTGTGCGTCAGGGGCACTTAGGGATTTGCGGAGACTATAATGCCATTCTTGATGCAACCTTAGACACTTCTAACGCACTAAGACGACATGATCGCACCCTTTCCTCTTTCTTGACTTCGCATGACCTATATGATGCCTGGAGGTGTTTACATGGAGCTGGACGAGATTATACCTTTTATTCACACTCGCAGAACTCATACTCTAGACTGGATACCTTCCTAGTGGATAAATATACTCTTCAACGTATCTCTACAGCGGAGATCGGGCTGATAGGTTGGTCTGATCACGCCCCTGTCTCCATATGTATATTTACTGACTCCAATCTGTGTATCCCCAATAAGTGGAGAATAAGTGGAGACTGAACAACGCATTGCTGTCCAAAAAAAAAACATTGGGGTTACATCCAGTCGGAGTTGAGATCTTTTTTTCAAACCAATGTTGGCTCTGTTCCTAGCCACGCTACCGTGTGGAATGACCATAAGGCCTTTATCAGAGGCATTTTTCTACAACTAGGGGCCCGAGAGAAAAGGGAAAGGACTGCAGAATTGACCTCCATTTTAGACAAGATTCGTATTCTGGAGAGCGTCAATAAACGTTCCCCCTCCACTGACTTAGCTCAAGACCTGCACTCCCTTAGACGCCAACTCAGCCTCCACCTTACATCCCAATATGACTTAATGATCAAAAGACTTAAATTGACACACTATAGTCAGGGTAATAAGGCGGGGGCCTACATTGCTAGACTGTTTAAATGCAAAAATGAATCACACAAAATACCCTCACCGACTCTCTGGGAAACCGCCTTTCAAATCCATTAGATATAGCTAACAGCTTTAACGCGTTTTACTCCAACTTGTATAACTTGAAGGATTTCCCTGCTGTTCCTAAGCCCACTGCAGAGGATATTGCCAGATTTCTTGACTCGGTGCACCTCCCTTCACTCCCCCCGCAATTCGCAGACTCCCTAATGCAACCCTTCTCTATTGGGGAAATCACTAAAACTATCTTGGCGCTACCCTTACACAAGACACCAGGTCCTGATGGGTTTACTGCCGAATATTATAAACGTTTATGGAGGTCTTAGCCCCTTACATTTGCAATTTCGTTAATGAAGCGGCTTCCTCTAGTCACCTCCCCAAAGAATCGTTAGAAGCCATAATCGTCACTATTCATAAGCCTGATAAACCTATAGACGATCCGGCTAACTACAGACCTATCTCGCTACTCAACACAGACCTTAAAATTTACGCTAAATTGATTGCTAACAGACTCCTAAGTATTATTCCCAGCCTTGTTCATCCGGATCAAGTTGGTTTTGTGCATGGAAGGCAAGCACCGGATGGCTGTATATACTAAAATGCCTTCCCTCCTTCTATCTTTAGATGCAGAAAAAGCATTTGACCGGGTGCATTGAGGATATTTGAAAGCCGTTTGAGAAATTTGGCATCTCAGGCTTCTTAGGCACTGCTACCGTGTTTCCCCGAAAATAAGACACTGTCTTATATTTTTTTCCTCCCAAAAAAACACACTAGGTCTTGTTTTTAGGGGATGTCTTCTTTTTTTATGTTTTAATGTCAGCAGTTCCCTCAGTGACTGAGGCTCAGTTACCTCATCTCACCTCACTCCAACCCAACTGGTCATGCCGCGCTGTGCCGCTGCCTGCTGGGAAATTTAGTTTTCTGCACGGCGGCAGCTCTCTAAGCAAAAGCCGAGGCAGACAGGTGTCTGCTGATTTCGTGACACGGGCGGCATGTGGCAGCTGCGGCGCGGCGGGTAAGGATGGGCTCGGGCGTGTTCGCAGCTCCACGTGCCGAGCTCGCCAGGAAGCTGACAGCGCGCAGCGCCAATCACAGGTACAGAGACATTTTCCCTCTTCACCCCATCTCAAGAGACTTATTACCGCTCTCTCCCCTTTCTCCTGGGCACCCTCTGACTCATTCACGTATCTGGGCATTAAGGTTACATCACCTAGTTCGAATCTCTTCCTCCTAAACTATACCCCACTGCTACAAAGAGTAAAAATGCTATGTAAAAACCTCTGTCACCCTCCAACAACATGGGCAGGTAAAATTACCTTGGTCAAAATGTTTGTGCTTCCCCATATCCTCTACATATTTCAAACTGTTCCTATTCCGTTGTTGCCATCGTACCTGAAAGCATCATTGATTCCTTTATATTAGATAGTAAGAAACCTAGAATACCTAAAACTAACTTGTACACCCCTAAATCCCAGCAAGTCTTGGGGACCCTGATGTTGCTAAATATTACAAAGCCACGATACTGGGTGTCTCTCATTGGAGTGCTTTGGGTATCAGACATTTCCTGACCTCAGCTCGGATGAGAGATACTGATCTCCACAGACAAACCATCTCTTTTTTCACTAGAACTACTCTACAAATGAAGGGTAGCTCATTTTTCTATAAATTGCTAGTTACCCCTGTGGAGGAATCAAAACTTCCTGCCATGGAATGGTGGGAAAAGGAATTGGGATTTACCTTATCGGCTACGCAGTGGCATCAAACCATAGTTTGGCCCCTAAAGGCTTCAAGATGCCTGCCACACTGGGAATCTGTCCAAACGATACTCCACAAATGGTACTATACTCCTCACAAACTAGCCAAGATCTTCCCATCTACCTCTTCCTTCTGTTGGAGACAGTGTGTTCAGAGGGGTACACTTCCTCATATTCGGTGGCAGTGCCCTTTGCTCCAACAATACTTGGTCTCTGTTCTTCAATTTGTTCTAGCTGTTACTCTCATTCCTTGCAGGGCCAACCCGCAAATGGCTTTGCTGGGAGTGGGGCTTACTGACTTGCCTCTTCCCTCTCGTGCCTTTGTGACACATACATTTATTGCAGCCAGACTGGCCATAGCCCGAATGTGGAAACAACAGACGATTCCTACATTAAATATGGTGATTGACATTATTAATACAAACGCCCATTTTGAGTACCTCTTTGCTAAAGCACACCTTAAGGAACAAATGTTTCTTGGAAAGTAGGAGTGTTGTATACGAGATAGTAGGTGTACCACAACTGTTTTGCCAAATTGAGCGGTGTTGGGATCTTGCTTAAACTTCTCTGAAAGACTATGTACCCCAATCATTTACCTTCTTATAGCCTCCTAGTGTATGCCTGTACTCACTATTGATAACCAATCTTATCCGTGTAACCTGTTTGCTTAGATTGATAGAAAAGTAACCTACTTTTTGCTGCCTCATTATATAATGCCAAGTTATTATAGATATTTGGTTGTTTGTATTCTTTTCTGTTTTACCCCTCCCTATCCCACCTTGACCTCCCTTGTGGAATTCCTATTCCCCTCCTTCTTACCCCTCATATCCCCTTAAGACCTAAGACACACTGAACATTGCATGTTGGTCCAAGGCCTGTTACTGAAGAGCTATGTGACCGAATATCAAGATGATATTGGCATAGTGCCTGCTGTTTATTCTGCAGTTTACCTAACTGTTTTGTTCTTACCTTATGCGTCTAAACTGCGTTTTGTCTCATGTACAACTAGCTCTCTATATAACCGTTTGAATGTCTTGAATATTGTATATTGAAATGGCCATATTTATGCTGTATTTGTGTCTTAGCTTGAGCGAAATCTTAATAGAAAAATAATTGTAAAAAAAAAAAAAAAATAATAGTATGCAATTTATGAATCTATGTGACCTGTGTAGTACTACCAACCTATGGGCCACCTGCAGTCAGTGAATGAGTAATTTAGCCAATTCTGCTTGTTTTATCAGTTCTTTTATATGCATCAATTGTAAATGCAAATCTTTTGCAAATGCAATAATACATTTTACACAGATATAGTTTAATTACTTTCTGACAAACACAGTTATATCTTCCTTGGATGGGCACCTGCTCACATTGCTTTTTGTTTGGTAATTTTTCCCAGTGTGTTTTGGAAAGTCATCTGATTGTATCTACATAAAATATAGGCTAGCCACTAACATAATTTTAGAGTTTAATTGTGCTCTACATGGTATTCTGTTAAATGTAATATTCTCTTAATGCTTCATTTGTATATAGGAGTCGTTATATTATCAATATATATCTTTATACTATTTATATTATGTATATCTTTCTGTATAGTGTGTCCACTATGTTGGCATAATAAGCCTTTTTAATACCAATTTATTTTTTAAGCATTTATATTCATATTTTAATTATTTTTTTTTTATAGTTCCTTCACTTAAAATGCCTATTTTAAATCTGGTAGAAGATCACAGAAAAAAGGGTTTTGTATATTGAGTAAAGAAAAAAAAAACCAATGGAGACAGGTCTAGTGGTTTTATTACAGGCATACTCAGTTGGGCTGTTTCCCATATAAACCAGTGAGATGAATTTTAGAGAAGAATTTTATTTAGTATCCTCTAACTTCTTGTTCTGTGTACACAATACAAATTAAACAACATTGTTTCAAAGTGAAGGAAACAGTTTCTAGTTGTCAAGTGCATCCATTGGAAGATTCCCCCTTATTCCTGTTCCGGAGTTCTCATTTTCAGTCCCATTGCAAATGGTCACAAGGACAAAAAGAGAGGGTAAATCTCTCTTGCTGGGGCGCACACAGCAAAACAATCTGACAGGGGTTCCAAACCTTCCACACTCACTACCAGAAAACGTTTTGTCAACTAACTGCAAGTTATGCCAACTTTACATTGAGCTACACATTGCATGCTCCTGACCACTGACTGCACTCTGTCAGCTGTGCTTCCGTCAAAGTATACAAGTAAAAAGATGGACACCGGCACTCCAAGGCAAATCTAGTACGTCTATTTGTTCATGTACTTGTTGCATATTCAAACACTAAATACAATGTTTCGGGGTCTCACAGGATCCCCTTCATCAGGCATACAAGTGATTTGTGAGATGTACTGGATTTGCCTTGGAGTGACGGTGTCTATATTTTCACACAAAAGTAACAGGCACAGTATAGCAGTCCTGAGTATGTAATGTATATGGTACATTACAAAATCCTGCCCTCTGCACCCTGTATGCTGTGCCATATATTACATACTCTTGACCACTGAATGTAATATGTTTTGTGGTCTCACTCTCCAGTAAATTATCTCTTCTCTTGTGCAGGTAGAAAACCCCCTTCCCATAAGTAACCATTCAATACTCACCTCTGCAACCCACTTTCACTGCTTACCTCTGCGCCCCCAATTCACAACTTAGTTCTGCATCTCCTGTTAATAGCTCTCCTCTGTGACCCTTGTCCACCATTCATCTCTGTGTCTCCTTTCCACAGCTCACGTTTGCACCCCCATTCACAGCTCATCCCTACTTCCTATTCACAATTCACTTCTGCACCCCCATCTACAGCTCACCCCAATCCACAGCTTTCATTTTGGCATCCAGCTCTATGCTCTCTGCACCCCCCCTTCCATCCATCCACAGCTCTCACCTCAGCAAATCTCCCTCTCCATTCACTACTTTCACTTCTGCAGCCAGGCCCTTGATAGCAATGGGCTCGATGTTTGAACTGTCACGGGCACTGTGCCTTGTGAGCCCTGATTGGCTAAAGCCTTGCACCAGACCACAGGTAGGTGCAAGTCTTTGTCCAATTAGGGAACAGAGAACTGTGAAGCCATGATTGGGCAAAGTCATGATGACTCTGCCCAATCATGACTCACCTGTCACAACTGTAAACAGTTGGGCGGAGCTATCTGTCACTGCTAGCTCCGCCCCAAATGTCTAAATGTTACCTTCATTTGTCAAAATGGCATTATGCAAAAGGTGTTCATCAGGAGTGAACGGAACGGCGGTCGGCGTTTTAAAAAAAAATGATTATTTTGCTTTTTTATTGTTATATTTTTTATTTCGTCAATTTTTTTGTATTTGTTTTTTTTTCTAAATAAAAGACTTGTCAAAAACATGTCTTTTGTTTTTTTCCAAATAAAGGATTTTTTCAAAAGTCTGGACTTTTTTTTAACAATTTTTTTAACCCTTAAGTGAATGGGTAGGGATACAAGTACCCCTTACTCATTCACCGGGGGGAGGGGCAGCATCTGGGTGCCGCTTTATTAAAGGGGTACCCTGACGTGAATAAGCCCCCTGCACGCACCACCGCAACTTGCGCCCCAGGGCTTGTGGAGAAGAGGCTTTTTTCCCATCGGCACAGAGACAAGGTGCTTTTCCAGGGGTGACCTTGGAAAAGCACCCTTCCATTGCAGAGGGCATGTGGCCTGGCATGGGAGGGAGGGGGGCACTCACTACCCCCCTTTCCGGCCCTGTCAGGCCTATGCTCGGATCAAGGGTCTGGTATAGAATTTTAAGGGGGACCTCACCCTTCCCCCCCCCCCCCACTTTTTGGGGGT
>NW_017307200.1:308154-319876 GCF_000935625.1 Nanorana parkeri
CCCCCCCCTCCCTCTGCTGTCCCCCCCGCCATTGTCCCGCTGATCCCGGGCTCCGCTGTGCACGGTGCGAGCCCGGGATCAGCATGTCGCCTGTGACACAGGGGGATCAGAGAGAGCTCGGTACACGAGTTCCCTCCAGTCCCCTCTCATCTGAAAGAATGCGGTAGTGTTGTATAATACATCACTTCCTCATTCTTGTGTCACTCTCCACAGGAAGGGGGTCTAAACACCTGGTCTTGAAGTGGTTAAGGGGGAACCCCCACACAATTTTTTTTTTTTTTTACATGGGGTCCCTCCTCAATATTCCTACCAGACCTCAAGGGTCTGGTATGACGTTAAGAGGAAACCCCACCCATTTTTTTTTTTTTTTACATGGGGTCCCTCCTCAATATTCCTACCAGACCTTAAGGGTCTGGAATGACTTTCGGGGGGAAACCCCACGCTTTTAAAAGAATGGGGTTCTTCCTAACATTTCGGAGGGGGAACTGCACGCTTTATAAATATATATATATATTTCTTTAGAAATGTCAGTTTTGTGCAGCAGGTAAATTATGAAAAATCAATATACCCCCCTTACAGGAGGATGTGGATGAGAGGAATTTCCAAATCTGATGAGGCACTTCAGGCCAGGCTGATTGAAAAGAGGGCAGAGCATGTGAGATTTGTATGTATCTATAGTAATCCCTGTCTGCTAGGCCATAGTGAGAGAGAAGGTGCGGGAAAGGTTTCACTCGTAGGCCGTGTAACAGGTCCTGGACCCATTTGATACCCCGCTTGGACCAATGCTCGTGGGGGAAGTCCGGGATGAGGAGAGCTAAAGCTGAAAGTGGAATTATAGGGGTGACCAACCGGTCAGAGGGGGACCTAGTTTGCATGGATCCCCTCCAAGCCTGTATAGTAGCCTGGATCGGAGGTGAGCACTGGGTCATGGGGTGGAGGAGGAGGTAATAAGGAGCACGAGGGAGTACAGGGAGACCCCCTGTGCCATTTTGCTTTCTAAGGAGGGCCACAGTTTGTCCCCTAGGGGAGTTATCCAGGATCGGAGCTAGAACAACGTAGCCGCCAAGTAATGGTCTTTGAGGCCAGGGTACCCAGTGCCGCCCACCTTGTTTCTTTTATTGAGAGAAGTGCGGGAGCACCTTGGTTTTTTGTTTTGCCAGAGAAATTGTAGAAGGCAGTCTGTAAGAAATTAAAGTACTGGTCAGGGATGGGGGTGACAATGGTCCTAAATAAATACAAAAGATGGGGAGGAGGAGCATTTTAAAGGCCGCTATCCTAGCCGTCCAAGTCAGGAAACCCTTCTCCAGTGCTTGCAACTCTGATGGGAACTGTTCAAGGAACGGTACGAAGTTACACTGGAATAGCTGGGATGTCACTTCAGGGATTTTAATTCCCAAGTATGGGATGCTACCGGTTGTCCACACAAAGGGATACACAGCCTGCAGGGCAGTGCAAGAAGTGAAGTCCAGGTTGATACTAAAAACATTGCATTTGCTAAGATTAAGTTTATAGTATGACACAGTACTAAAGGCATTAAGGATCTGCATTGTCCTTTGCAGGGAGGACTCCGGATTCGTAAGGGTCAATAGCACATCATCGGCAAACAATGTGATCTTTTGCGGAAGAAGGTTAGGATGCACACTGATCCCCTGAACAGCTGGGTTGTCCCTCAGGGATGTAGTGAGAGGTTCGATCAAAAGATTGAATATCAAGGGGGATAAGGGGTAACCATGCCTCGTACCATTAGTGATGGTAAATGGCAAGGATAGTCCACTCAAAGTGAACACCTGTACAGAGGGTTCAGAATAAAGCGCCATGATCATGTCAGAGAGTCGTTGATCGAATCCAAATTTCAGGAGAGCACCTCGGAGGTAGCACCAATTAACTCGAACGCCTTCTCTGCATCCAAAGCCAGGAACAGAGAAGGCATACGAGAGCCCTCGGCATAGGCCAATAGGTTTATAAGCCGTCTGGTGGCATCCGGGGCCTCCCTTCCAGTCATAAACCCTTCTGGTCTGGGTGGAGCAAAGTGGGCATTATGTCACTGAGACAATGGGCTATTAATTTAGCATGCATTTTAATGTCCGAATTGAGAAGTGTTATCGGACAAAAATATTGGGGTTGATCCGGAGTCTTCCCTGGTTTAGGAATTGTAACAATCAAAGCACAAAGCATCTCAGCAGGGAATGAGGCAGAGGTCGCCGCTGTGGCATAGACCTTGAGAAGGTAAAGGCTGAGAGTAGAGGTAAACAATTTGTAATACTCATTAGAATAGCCATCGGGACCAGGGCATTTGTTATTAGGCATAGATTTTATAATGTTGTCCAACTCCGCTCCAGTAAATGGGGAGTGGAGCTGGTATAATTGGGAAGGCAACAGTGAGGGTATGTGGATTGTCCGCAGGAACTTGTCTATTTCAGGTCGGGTAGGGTGGTGAGTCAATTCCTCTTCTCGAAGAATGTACAAGGATTTGTAGTAAGAACAGAAGGATTCGGCTATGTCTTGGGGATGGTATAATTTGTGGTTATCAGTAGGGTGGAGTATATAAGGAATCTTAGTGCGGGTTCTTTGGTCTTTCAGGTGAGAAGCCAGAAGTGTACTAGCTTTGTTGCCACTAACATAGAAATTAGATCTGATATTCATGGTTTATCTACAGTGTTGCTCCATGAGAAGTTTTCTAAGGTCCAAACGGAGTCAGTACAGGGTCGAGGAGGAGGTAGGACTAGGTTGCAATTTGTTCTCAGCTTCAAGTTTGTGTATCTCAGAGAGGAGCTGGTCTAAAGCTCGTGACCTCTGCCTCTTATATCTAGACCTTTGTTGAAACAGTAAACCCCTAATGTACGCCTTATGTGCACTCCACAGTATAAAAGGGTCCTCCACTGGGGATGCATTGAAATCAAAAAACTCTTTCAAACTACCACGTATTGATTTCACAGTTTTGGCTTTCTGCAAAATAAATAAATTGTTACGACTCACAAATGAGTTGGAAGTAGGATGACTGGGCATCGAGACAGGCATCGAGACAGGAGCATGGTCAGTCCAAGTGATATCGTGAATTCAGGATTCAGGATACAGGAAGTGTCCTGTATCCAAGGCAACAGCATGCAATCAACCAGGAACAGGTCTATCCTGGAGTAAGAGTTGTGTGGAGGGTAAAAGAAAGTAAAGTTCCAGTCACTGGCATGATGGCAGTGCCAGACATAGTACAGGCCATGGCTAATGATGGGGGGTTGGAGGGAAGTCAGCTTCCACTGCTGCAAGGAGGTCGATTCCAAGGACCGATCCAGGACTAGGTTAAAGTCGCCACAAATGATCAATGCCCCCTTTTGGACATTCTTTGCCTTTTAAGCAGTCTGTTTACATAACGTGTTTGGTGGGAGTTGGGTTCATAGAGGTTCACGATAGTGTGGAGTTGATAGAGCATAGAATGATATAGCGACCTAGTGGGTTAATGTGCACAACAATCTGTTGAAAAGACCACTGATTTCCCTGATAGCCACTAGAACACCTTTAGATTTAGAAGGAGCATTGGCCATGAAGATCGTTGGGAAGCACCTGTGGGAGCACTGCCGTGCATTAGAACTGTGAAAGTGGGACTCCTGGACTCACACAAGATCTGCATGGTGTTTGATGGCTTCTAGCCACAGGGAATGTCTCTTAGCAGAGTGGTTTAGAGCCTTTGCATTAAGAGAGAGCAACCGGAAAGCCATATGTAGGACAAGAGATGTATGAGTGGGTGTGTGTACTGTACTCACGGAACCACATCAGGGCAGCAGACGGAAGAAGAGATTTAGCCGCAGTGTTGGCATCAGGTTTCCGGTGGAGTCACAGACGATAGGCTGGCTCAGCGTGAAGGAGTGGAAAGTACCTCTTCCATTCATGGAAAGAAAGGAAAAGCGAAGACTGAAAAGGAGCAAATGAAAAAATAACAACAAAGAACAAGTCAAATAAAAAAACATTTCCCGATGGAGCGAGGAAGCAGTCATCACAACTGTATATTAGACAGGGGTGTTACCACCAAAGTGGCCCACTAGAACCCATGGGCAGAAGGAGGACCAGAAAGGCTCAAATAGCTGCAATCAATCGTGCAGTCTCGGACCCCGTTTGCGGGACACTACATGCCAGTCAGAGGCAATCTTGGTGGAGGATGGTGAGTGGTCCTCAGAGGCTGGGGATATTTGCCATTGTCATAAGAGAGAAATGCCCTGATCCAGGGTAGTGATGGTGTAAAGATTATTATCCTTGGATATCATAAGTTTAGTCAGGATTTCCCAGCTATAAATAATTTTATTGTCTCTATTGTCTCTGAGGGAGAGATCAGCGAACACTTGCAGTTTAGCATAGGTGTCAGGAATGGCGGTTGCGTGCCGTAGTGCCTTTAGCAATCTTTCCCTCACATGGAAGAAACGGATGCGGAGTAGGGTATCTCTTGATACACTGTCCGGCAGATTCGGGGGCCTAGGTAGGCGGTGGATGTGGTCAATTTTCAATTTTGATTGAGAGACATCTGGCAGGACGGCCGACATAAAGGTTTGCACGAAGGTGGATAGGTCGTCAGGGCGAACGGACTCTGGTATACACCTTATTTTGATATTGTTGCAGGAGGACCTGTCTTCGAGGTCCACCACCTTCGATTGAAGCCATGTTATGTCGTCTTCCCTTTCGTTGTGGACATCCACTAGTTCATTAAAGGTGTAAGTGAAGTCCCCCATTTTACCTTCTATATTAGAGACCCTGTCTCCCACTTCCCGCAGGTCAGATTTGAACTGCTGCACCAGAGCTTGCATATCAGTGTTCAGCAAACTCCTCAGGGACACCAACATATCCTTGAGAATGGTGTCTGAGATGGGTTGATTTGCTATGGGGTAGCTTTCAATCGGGGCAAAAAGTTTCCTGGTTTCATCTAGGGCATGGTGGGAAGGGCTCATCTCATCAGCTAGGCCCGAAAGCCAGAGCCTCGATTTTGCAGGGCTCTATATGGAGGGAGTGGCAGATGCCCGATGTTCCACAGGAGAGGAGCGTACCTGAAGATCCACAGATCCGCCGCCCTTTGAAGAGCGAGAGGACCCCTCAGAACCCTGAGAGGGAGGAGCAGCGCTGCCGCCACCATCTTGTGGGGCCCAAGACTTAGGCGGACGAAGAAGTCCATCACTTTGTGCGGTCTGGAGCCATTCCTGCATTTGCGGGACATAACCGGAGGTGAGTCATGAGAGCGGCAGAGGGGAAGATGACTGGTAATGTGCCCGCTCGTCGCTTTATTGGGGGCCTGGGCCTGTGGAAGCATGGAGCTCCAGGTCTATGCTGCCATCCTGCACGCCAGTCGGCCACGCCCCCATCGTACTAAATCCTTTTTAGCAGGATTTATACTTTACAGACAACAACATCGCTGGAAGCTACATATATATATATATAGCTATTGCAGATTTTTTTACATACCACAACCATGGAGACGGTTTGCAATGTTTAAATAGAGCATGGTTTGTGTTTGATATCACACCATTATATATTATGATATTTGAGAACTAGGTGGTGCTTATGTATTTTAATAATGCCTACATATCATTTTTTTCTCCTTTTAACAAATATGTAATAAAGAGTTAAGTAACTTTTAACAAGACAACTGTTGGGATTTTTTGAGCCTCTTGTCAATGGGTTCCTTGCAAGAAGAGTCATCCAGTCCAGACACTAGACATGCAAAGGTGATGATGGTGACAAGAAGTTTACTTTCAGTTATCTGCACATGGTTCTTTGATGTAAAACAGCTTTTCGATTTGGCTCTTCTGACAACGTGAAGGGAGGGTATTGATTGCATTATAGAAAAGGAACCCAAAAAAGGAGGTGCGTGTAATTTAAAAAAGTCTGCCCAAAATCACATATCCTTTGGTGTGCAAACAGTATGTATGTATTCAGACCTTTACAATACATTAGGGTTAGTCACAAAATGGTGAAGAGTTTGGAGAAGGCAAGAGGAGTGAACAATCTAGGCCAAAATAGCTGATTTGGAACAATTTTCCAATCCAGCTCACTTTCACACTATAGACTGTCCACTAAGTTACAATGACCGCACCATGTATACTTCAATTCTTTTTTTAATATTATCTTTAACACATACAGAGTCTTATATATCTGATCGCATGACATAAATACGTTAAATATTTTTCCAATATGTATTACATCACTTCCGCATTCACCTGTCAGTCATCTGGCTGCTATAGCCAGAGAAAAGAAGCTGATGAAGCAGATCTCAGCTTCATCAGCTTCTTTAGGGGTCCACAGCTGACATTAGGGGTCCTAGAGACCCCTAATGTCTCCATAAAGAGGACCTGTCAGTGTGCCTTTGCTATTATATAGGGGGATTGTTATCCCCCTATATAATAGCAATAATAATAATTGCAAAAAAAATATATAAATAAAAAAATAAAAGTAACATATAAAAAAGTAAAATAAAATAAAAGTCACATATAAAAAAAGTGAATAAAAACCCCCCAAAATGTTTAACTCCCGCACCCCCACGTTTACGCACCTATAAACGTAAATACGCGCCCGGTGCCCCGGCGCGCAAAAACGACAATTGCGCTACACACATTACATATCACCACGAACGTCGCAGTGAGAGCAATCATTTTAGGGCCATCAATCACTGATAACACTAAACTGATGAGCGGTAACAGCTTTTAAAGTGTCGCCTATGGCCAATTTTGGGTATTATCGTTTTTTAAGGTTTCGCGCGCGCGCGCACGCAATTTTAAGGCTTGCCATGTTTGGTGTCTTTTTACCCGATGTGACCCCGTCTTTTATATTTTACCAAGCAATTGGGTAATAATAAATGTTTTATCATTTAGTATAGGGGGAAACTGTTTTGTTTTTTTTAAATCGGTAATTTTTCCTTAATATAGTAAAAAATAAAAACCCCAGTGGTGAATAAATACCACCAAAAGAAAGCTCTATCTGTCCCAAAAAAAGGGTATAAAATTAATTTCAGTACAACGTTGCATGACGGAATAAATGCCAGTCAAAGTACCGCAGCGCTGAATACTGAAAAATGGCCTGGATGGGAAGGGGGTTTAACACCACGGATGTCAACTGGTTAATAGAACTGGGTGTTGTAGCCATCTAGGACTCTCAGCAAGAAGGGCTGAGTGGTTCCAGGAAGCATGTTCTTTTACTGGGAAACAGCTGGCTTTGCAGTTCTCCCTAGGTTTTCTGGATTTGGCATGGGATCTTGAAACTGGTAGATTTCAAAGAGAGTTGGGAGGGATGAAATCTCCAATCCTGGGTCCATGGTTTAGTAATGGCCAGCAGCTAATGATTGCACACCTGTGCACAGCCCTTTTGGAGAGGGTGCTGGCTGATGTTCAGGGCTCCACCTGTTCGGCTCAGTTCATTTCGGTTTGGTTATTCACTGGGCTGCCTTGGGCAGCTCAGTGAATAACCCTCCTGGAGTCGGTGAGATTATGTAATACGTTCTGTTTGCTGAAAGAAGTGGAACTTGTGTTACTGAAAGAAAGCTGTGTTTCTGTTACGAAAGAAATCAAAGACTGTTCTGTTTTATGTTAAAGTGACTTTACGACTGTTCAAGTGCTCACCATTTGTGCTAACTTCCCCAAACATCGCAACATGTTAAACCTTTAATAAAGCGGTGTTTTGAATGAAAAAACTGCCTGCTATTAATCCTGTTCAAAATGTGGCAGGTAGATTTTTTTAACTACTGTGTATGGAGTCACTACAATATTTAGCTGTCTTTTTTATGTGAAATAAACACACTCATGCCATTTTTACATTTAATGTTGGCTGCTATACCTTCTGTTTAAAATGCCTACCAAAAATACTGTGTATAGCGTAACAACAATATCATACCTCCCAACTTTGCCTCATTTGGAGCAACATCTCTCTGTTCATCTTTCCTCCTCAGTTGTCACTCTTTTTGGTCTGATGTACACATATCTATGAAAAGGTAACTACCAAAAGTGTTTTTCTGCACTAAAACTTTTATTATTATTTTGTTTGCTATTTTGAAAAGCCAGTATAAAGCAAAAAATTGGTGAAAACAATTGTGAGTTTTACCAATCATTTTTGGGATATACATTCTTAATGGTCCTTATAACTAGGGGTTTAGCAGGGGAGTGTTCATTGCCTAAATACTTTGTGCTGAAAAGTGTCCATCCTCCTCATCCTAGAAAGTTTGGAAGTATGCTATATTTTCCTGTCTTTTTTTCTGTGAAATAATACACTCAAATGCGGATATCTTTACTAAAAACTGCCTAGTGTGTCTCCCTAGTACAAAAGTGGCCTCTATAAAATGATACACTCTAATTTTTTGGAACAAAATTTGGCTGTTCTCCCTCGCACAGAGACTCATTATTGTATTTTAATTATGTTATTATTGTAATAAATACACTTTAATGTTTTTTTTTTTTTTAATTAAGACATGGTTGTTGTCACTCTGGTTCAAAATGCAGTCTACAAAAGGTGCTTAAAGAGATGTTAAAGTCAACATGTGTTTAAACTATTTAAATGCTAATTAAATCTCTTACAATGGATGTTTTTCTTTCATGTTTAAAAGTATTAGTTTACTACACAATCATCTGGTCCCCTGAGCACTGGCTCTGATATCCTGTTTTAAGGTGGCTCCTTTTCCTTGCAAGGCTTCTATACAATCACCGTTGCATGTGTGCTAGTAAACTTTGTGTGTCTACACAAACACACAGGCACAGCAAGCCGAGCCAGTCCTCTGCTCCCTCCTCCAAGGTAGTAGACAGCTGCTAGAGACTGTGCTGTACCTTGTGATTTTGTACTCGACAGGAAGTTCAGGAAAGCCAGACTGAGAGAGTTGGAGCCAGCTGTTTGTAAACATGATAACTGTAAGTCCTTGGGCATAAATGTGAATTCAGTACAATATTTTAGGGCTGGTACTGATTAACATTTTCGCGTTCGATTAATCGTTTTTTATTAATTGACTAATTTCGATTAATTATAACGCACATACAGATCCAACTACTTTTAGCTGATCTGCTTTCATTGCAACTCTGCATTAGTCAGTGGTAAATGTGATATACACTATATACAATCACCCGATTAACCCGATTAACACCCGATTAAAACGATTAATCGTTTTTTATTAATTGACTAATTTCGATTAATTATAACGCACATACAGATCCAACTACTTTTAGCTGATCTGCTTTCATTGCAACTCTGCATTAGTCAGTGGTAAATGTGATATACACTATATACAATCACCCGACACTAGTTAGTTTCCACAATCCTTGACTTAACTCCACAGTTCACAAAAATACGTTTTAAATTCAAACTGTAGCACTGACGTAAGTCATTTTTTATTAAACTTTAAGAAAAAACGTAGAGAGTTAGTTTAATTGTAAAACTTATCCAGTATACTGACTGTCAGTCACTTTATAGTAGGCAAGTAGGCATCACTTTAGCCAGTCAAGCAGATATACCAGAGCGTTTACATTTTATGGAAGCAGACATGATCACATTTTATTGATGATATACCCTGAACAACAGTCTTTCGCACGGAACAGATGTTGCCGGTACACAAAGAATTGTCTGCACAAAACTGCTTAGGACAGGAAAACGATGGTTATTAAGTTTCCACTACATGAGAGGATCCTCTGTTTCTGGAATGGGAGCATCTACTTGGTACCGCGTCAGCTCGGCCTGTGCACTGTGTACTGCATCTGATTTGTCAGCTGAGGACTGCGATTCAGAGTCGCTCAGCAACAGAGTAAGTTTTTATTTCTTCGGCACAGGTACTTTTGTCTCATCATTGCTTTTTTCTTCTAAGCCTGTTGGACGTCCTGCTGGCTGTCATCTATCGTGGAAGGCCCTGAATGCATTCGACAATGTTGTCCACACTGCTTCGCGTTTCTCCCTTCTTAGACAGGTGAGTTTCTTGTAACGTGGATCTAAGGCCACAGCCATTTGCAACGTTGTCAAAGCCTCAATGCCTTCAATTCTGTTTGTGAAGTGGTTCAATGTTGTAGTTTTGAATCGTCCAATATAACCTGGATCGTCATCATTAACCATTAACAGTCTATGCAAAAAGGCCTGCAACGAAAGAACAGCAGAACATGTCGCATATTGTTCACCCCCAACATATTCCGTAGCATCTGCAAGTGAACCTAACGTATATTTGGCCATTACAGGTCCACTGTAGTTTTTTGGATGATCGATATGATACTGCATTATGGCATCTTTGACTTCCAACAATCTGGCTAACATCATATAGGTACTGTTCCAACGAGTTGCCACATCCTGCTGCAATTTGTGGAACATAACATCATCTTTCGGCGAAGAGACACTGGAATGGCTGGTCTTCAGTTCGGATGTGTTGGCTGAGCTGTGCTTGAAATGTCCAACTAAGTGTCAACATTTTGCCACAAGAGGTGATGAGTCAGCTGCCTTCAAACCTGCTAATATGCTAAGTTGAAGACAATGTGCGATACATGGTATGTGACTGTAATCCGTTTGTCCGAAAGCAGCAACCATGTTTCGTGCATTGTCCGTTACGATACAGCATATTTTATCGGTGATGTTCCATGTTGCAGCAAACTCTTTATAGAAACTGGCAACGTTTTCAGCAGTGTGTCGTTCGTCAACAAGTAAGCAACCTAAAGCTACTGATGTCAGTTTCCAGTCGGAATCAATCCAGTGTCCCGTTATACCACAGTATGATTCATTGTTGTTTGAGGTCCAAAAGTCAGTAGCGAGAGCAATACTGTGAATACTTTCTATAGCTTTCTTATGCTGTGTTAGCTTCTCGTCGTACATCTGACCAATCACAGTGTCAATTGTACGGTGACTGGGTAAATTATAAGTCTGGTTTTGAAGAGCTATACGTAATACTGTTTGTAGTCCATCATCTTCCCCAATTGCCCGTCGGACGTCCTGAACTGGCAATCCACTAAGCAATAGCAATTTTCAAGTCCGCAGAAACTTTGTCGCTTACAGGCTTGTTTGACTGACACGACAATAAATTAGTTATTGATTGAACTTGAGAACTCTTCTGCCGGTCACTGTCGACAATTGTTGATACTTGAGTGGATGTTTGTGCTGAAGGTGGTACGTCAGCGATGTATTTGAACCATGGAAAGCAAATTGTTTATTGCAGTGAATGCAGTAAACTTTGTTGCCATCGTCTACTTTGCCATCAGCAGTTAGCTTAAAAATAAAATGCTTGCTCAACTTTTCTCTTAACTGCAACGTTGCTTTCATTGCTCGCCATTGTTTACGGTCTAAACGTCTACATTTTACATATAGAACCCCAAAGATCTCTTTCCGTCACACTGTTAACAGTGTAGGTTTTGAAGTTCTCACAGAAACAGAGTAGATTGAGAGAAGCGCTACCACTGAGTCAGTTCTGCATCAGATATGTGATGGTGTGGCTTCCAAAATATTGATTGTGATAGTGGATAGAGACTCACCATTCCCTTGGGAGCGACGTGCAGTCAACGCTGTACGGCAAGGTCCAATGTTTGTAGTGATGGGGGGAGGGAGGGAGGTTGTCCGTCGATTCAATGTGTCTGCAGAGCTTTTGGAAGTTTCCTCGTTCCTCGTTGGCATAGTGGGAGCCGGAGGCTGTTGGGGAGCGGGTTAAAAGTTAGAGATTCAGGTCCTATATGACAGCGCTCTTCCAGGGGGTGAGATTTGAGGGAAAAAGAGGAGGGGGGGCCGTGGGGTGAAGGTAGGTAGCATTGGGGTG
>NW_017307200.1:320335-334273 GCF_000935625.1 Nanorana parkeri
GCATTGGGGTGGGGGGGAAAGGTTAGTGTGCAGCTTCTGGTTAGTATGGACCAGGGTGTCCAACTGTTGTAAAAGTACAGTTTGAAGGGCTACAACCAAGGATGGGGAGGATGGAGTATGTTTAAGCTGGAGCACACAGGCTGTGTGTGAATCCTCCGTATGAAGTAGATGAGGGTCAAGGAGGGAGAGGAGAAAAAAATATTGCAGTTGAATCGTGTGTAATTACAACGTGTAAAAACGTGTAGAGACTCACCATGAGGTTTTCATGGGCACGATGTCATCAGCGATGAGGTCTGCGCATGAGATGGTTGTCCTTTGGGTTCTTCTGGAAAAAAAAACCACAAGAACAATGTACAGTGCTCTCGAAAGGATGCTGGATGTGGCGAGTGGGGTGTGCGGTATGCTGCTCTAGGAAACAGAAGGAGAATGCCTGTAGAAATGGTAATGGAAGCACAAGAGCTCAATGACCATAAGGTTACATGGTGTGTGGAGACTGTCAGTCTCTAAGTGAGGTAGAACATAAAACTGGTATAGGTTTTAAGCTTCTTTACTTTTTCCAAAACAAAGTTTGCTAGATTTAGTATTTTTTAATACTAAAACTATACACTTTGTTTAAATCACATCAAAGTTTTCCCTTAAAATTAACGTTCTCATAATTCATTAAGCATAGTTCAATAATGCTGAAACCATTATTTTTAGGGTATTAAACTATGCAGAGAAACGTTTTTAAAACAGCAAACATTGGGGACTTCCGGTTCCGGCGCCTGCCAGGAGAGTCGCACATGTGAGGAGCTCCGGTCCCCGGGACTGATAAATCAGCGTTTTAAACCGGCCAGAGCTGCCACTGAGCACTACAACAAGGAGTGAATCGTAGCTGCACGTAGCCCTCCAACGATGGACAAATTTGTAGAACGTTCCCGTGGCACGCCACGGGAGGACTATCGGTCGGGGAAAAAGGGCGCGCAAGCTTTACTCGAGGCGATGGAGGCCTCACAACCAGATTCCCCTCTTGACTCGGACACGGAATCGATACCGGACCCGGGGTCTCCCACTGACTCAGCCAAAATCGCCGCGGCTGTGGCCAAACTGCGGAAGCCCACTATCCAGGCCTCCATAACGGCGGCCGTGGAAGCGGCGATAACCAAAAGCATGCAATCCTTACGTCAAGACATTCTGGCGCAGACTCGCCGGGTGACAGAGGTGGAATCCAGGGTCTCTCTGCTAGAAGATGAACTGGCGGCTGCCAATTCCCAGGTCCGTGCACTTACCCAACAACAACGGTCAACCTCCGCGAAGTTGGAGGATTTGGAGAATCGCTGCAGGAGGAACAACCTCCGCATAGTGGGCCTACCTGAGACCTGCCTGCCTGCGGATCTGCCGAACCTCTGCTCACACATCATTCCGGACAAATTGGGGCTTGCTCGTGCATGCGTAGTGGAGAGGGCGCATCGCCTGGGCGCACCACAACAGAAATACTCTCGCCCTCGTCCAGTGATAGTCAAGTACCTGTCCTATGTGGATAAATCGGACATTCTTAGGGCTTACCGCAATACAGCAAACCTCCGACTTGAAGATCATACAATCCTGCTGTTTGCTGACTATTCAGCGGAGGTTAGCCGCAAAAGGAAGGCCTTCTCCGAGATATGTAAGACCCTTCGTCAACTAAATATACGGTTTTCCGTATACCCAGCGATTCTCCACGTCCAACCCCCGGATGGCTCCAGACATGCCTTCACTACACCGCAAGAAGCCAGCTCTTTTCTGGAGTCCAACAATACGGCGAACCTCGATCAACGCACATACTTGGGAAATAAGAGGCAACGTCGATTCTCCCCTCCTCCGGCCCCGGCGAGGATGGAGCCCTCCTGAACAGAGCAAGCAGCGCACGAAACACGGAGATCCTGTTATCCTGGAAGCCAATAATATACCCGGAATGAGATGTCAAATTCGTGGGCCTGCACTACGGATGGCATGTCCGGCAACGGCTTTCGCCTTCAAACCCTCGCGGTTTCATTTTGCGTTTACCCTTGTTTTTCTATATTATACTTTCTTCAACTTGCCCGCAATTATTTCATACCAGTTGTTTCCTCGCTGAGGCATCATCATACGGAACACAGAGCAGAATGTCGGCAATTTACCTTTGCCATTAATAGACAGGATGACTAAATCTGGCTTGGAATGTGTATTACGAATATCTCTAAAATTGCTTACGCTGTTCTATATGATTGATGGACCCAGGAGAGACCTTGGGCGAGGATGCATTACTCCCGCCTATGAGATACCCCAACAGCATTAATATGTCTAATACGGCTAACATTGTGACATGGAATGTTAAAGGCCTAAGATCCCCTCAGAAGCGCACTAGAATATTACGTCATCTTGCTAAACTAAAAGCTCACGTGGCCCTCTTACAAGAAACTCACTTACAGCAAGAAGATTTCCACAGACTGCGTAAATTCTGGGTGGGAGAGGTCATAGGTTCCCCTTCACATGGCCGAAAGGCGGGAGTTGTAATCCTGTTGCACAAGGCTCTCTCGTATACTATACGTTCAACTGATAATGATGCTGAGGGACGCCTTGTAAAAGTATGCATTGTCATTGACGGGGAAGAATATATGATTTATAACATCTATGCACCAAACTCTCCACCTAGCACTTTTTTTCGCACCCTGACCTCATGGATTCTGAGTGATACAGTGACGAATAAGGTGATAGGGGGAGACATGAACACGGTGTTGTCTGAGGATGAGGATCGGGTGTCGGCTAAAACATTGAGTGGCAAGATGACTTCCTCTTCACCCTCACACTTGGCACAGTTTCAATCTGATTTACACATTTTCGATGTATGGAGGTTACAACATCCAGAAGATAGGGAATATACCTACTGTTCCCCTGTTCATGCCTCTCTCTCCCGCTTAGATTATCTTTTTTGTTCCCACTCATTGCTGTCCTCTGCCCACCAAGCTATCATTCAGGATCTGCTCATATCCGACCATGCTCCTGTAACATTACACTTACATAAACGTATTCCGAAGGGTAACGCGCGTATATGGCGCTTTCCCTCCCACTTGCTGGAGGATGCCCACTTTAAAGAAGCAGTCCAGGCAGCCTGGCAAGATTATGAAAGCACTAACAACACCCCAGGAATATCGCCAACGCTATATTGGGAGGGGGAAAGGCATTTATCAGGGGACGATTGATAGCATATGTTGGAGCCCAACGTAAACAGTCAATAGTTTCCCAGGCGAATGCCAGTCTTAACCTGCGCAAAGCCTACTCGGCATTTAAGGCTAATCCCACTAAGGAACTTATGTCGTCCTGGGCCAAGGCGAAGGGGGAATATGAAACTCTATTATACCGGTATGACTTATATACTAAATCGGTCTGGGAACTCAGATTCCACAAATTTGGTAAACTGTTGGCCAATCTGGTTAAACCACTAAAATGTTCTCGCCCGATCCCATGCCTTAAGAATAGCCAGGGACGCAGGATTACTGACCCTAAACAAATAAATGATTTACTACACTTATATTACCAACAATTGTACACTACCCACCCCGCACCGAAGGATCATACTACTTTCCCCTTTGGCACCATTCCACTTCCTACCCTTACAGAATCCCAGGTACTATCACTTAATGCAGACATAACGGAATCAGAAATATCGCACGTGATAGCTTCATTGGGTAATGGTAAATCTCCGGGACCAGATGGTTACACGGCAGAAATGTATACATTTTTTAAATCTTCGCTGACACCCACGCTACACAAAGCATTCACACATATGTGGAGTACAGGGTCCTATATGCCCACAGGCAAAGAAGCCTACATAAAGGTACTTTTAAAACCACGTAAGGATCCGCAGCTACCTGACTCTTATCGACCCATTTCTTTACTTAATGTGGACTCTAAAATACTTTCCAAAATACTAGCGAATAGATTGGCGTCTATCATGCCACATCTTCTTCACCCCACACAAGTAGGATTTACCAGGGGCAGAGCTGCAGTGATTAACATCCGGAAAGTGCTGGCAGTTCTGGAACACTGTTCTAGGGAATCAGATGAGGAATGTGCCATGATAACGCTAGATGCTGAAAAAGCATTCGACAACGTTAGACATGATTGGCTGTTTTTAATACTGCATAAAATGGGGTTTGAGGGCCACTTTCAACAACTTCTACATGCCATGTATGACCTCCCAGTAGCTAGAATACTCTCGGGAGGCTTTCTCTCTTCCCCCATAACCTTACTTCGAGGAACCCGTCAGGGCTGCCCACTATCCCCCCTTTTGTTTAATTTGGCCATTGAGCCCCTTTCCAGGTGGCTAATTTTCAAAGCACACTTACATGGTATCAAAGTGGGAACAGAGGAAATCCGAGCGGCTCTGTTCGCAGACGACTTACTTGTATTTACGTCAAAGGTGAGAGAAGACATACCCACACTATTGGCCATTTTAGACGAATTTGGATCCCACTCAGGGTACAAGATCAATGTAACTAAAAGCGAGATTCTGTCCCTATCTGCTAAGCCTTCCTTAAACTCCCTAGAAGTCTCTCAATATGGCCTACACATGGCTCACGGTCATATAACATACCTGGGTATCAAACTGGGCAGACTACCTTCCTCACTGTATACACTGAATTATAGACCTCTTATAGAAAAACTAGTACGGGAACTGGAACTCTGGACCTTACTTCCCCTCTCACTATTTGGTAGGGCCCATGTCCTTAAAATGTTAAGCTTTCCAAAATTACTCTACCCCCTCCAAACAATACCGCTATTACTTAAACACGCAGATGTGAAGATTCTAGAACGGGCATACACCAAATTCCTATGGAAATCCAAACGTCCCCGTATTCCCTATCGCCAATTACAGGTACATAAGCTAGAGGGTGGTCTGGGACTCCCTAACATTCGGGCATATAATCTGGCGTGCCTCCTGCGTCACGCCTATGATTGGTTGCTGGACACCTCTCACTACTCCAACCTTGCCTTAGAAACTAACTTGGTCTCTCCTTGGTTGTTAAAAGCCATACTTTATACTCGTATCAAACAATTACCTTCCTTACTGCGCACCAACACATTGATCAGAGATACGGTGGTAGCATGGCGGGAGTATAGACTAAAGACAGGATTACATCCTTACATTTCAGTGCATGTTCCCATTATGAATAATCCCCACTTTGCTTTGGGCTCAAATAATGAGGGATTCAGGAAATGGGCGAAGAAGGGGATAAAAACTGTGGCCCAACTATTCGACCCAGATACCCACCGTCCCCTTACTTTCACTGAGCTACAGACGAAATTCGACCTTCCACTGCATCACCAATACCAATACATACAAGTGACCCACTATTGGCGCAGCGAGACATCCCTACCAGCCTCTTTTTTCCAGACCACGGCACTGGATAGAGTTTCGGCTTCTAGCCCTGGATCTATTGCCCAATTGTACCCCCTTTTAAACTCCTACTTTATACCTTCTCCAGCTAGAACTTCCCTTCTTAAATGGAGGAAGGATTTTCCAATGGAAGACTTTGATAGTGCCATTCTTGAGGGCTGTCACAACATTAGGAGATGTACCCCAAATGAACAGTGGCGAGAAACGCACTTTAGAATAGTACATAAGGCATACTATGCCTTTGATTTTTTCCATAAAATACGGGCTCCCAGTCCTTACTTAACGGCGTGCCCCAAATGCTCCCAGGAAGGGGCGTCACTACGTCATTGTCTCTGGGACTGCCCCCAAATAATCACTTACTGGGATACAGTCCTTTCCTACATGTCTGTCATACAGGATTTCCACATACCCCGAGAACCATGGCTCTGTCTCTTTAGCTACTGGAACTCCATGCCGGCAAGAAGTAGACGACAACAACAGTGGATCTACGTAGCTCTACTGTTAGTGAAACGCATAATTATGCAGCACTGGCTTTCCACGCAAACACCGACCACCCAACACTTCATTGAAGCATTGATGTCACTAATGTGGAAGGAGAGACTAGAGGCCACTCTAGACCCAGATCGATACACCACGAGCTTCTTTCAGAAATGGGAGCCATTCATACTATACCACTATGCGGGTTCGGAGATTTATGCAGTAATATATCCCTTCAGACTCACTACATGGTACCTAGAAAGAAAACTAGACAAATGCCTGGGACAACTGGAGCTACCAGAGGACTATACACCTGCTCAGGGGTTACACTAGTAGATGGAGTGACTAGGGGATGGTGTCCAGGTCGGTAAAGGTCATAGTATTTAGTGTTTATTGACTACTGTTTTACGCAGCTTTGAGCATTATCATATCTTGGTTGAATTACCTTGTATCATCATTGACGATATGAGACGTACACATGAGAATTGTTTTTTTGTCTTTTGTATTTGTTTTACGTTATTCATCTGTTGATGGAATGAAAACTAATAAAGAAATGTTTAAAAAAAAAAAAAAACAGCAAACATTAATAAAAATATTTGTTCAAACTGATCTGGTTGACCGACAACGAAAAGATATTAGAAATAACACTTCCCCTTTAAAAAAATAAAAAGCTAATTAAAATTATTAAAAAAACATATTTGAGATCTGTGGTGGCAAGAATTAGTGCAACTCCAGGGCAAGAAGCTTCATACATTTCATAATGAAATGTACAAGGGAGTCTATGATTTCTAATATCAGTATGGGGTTTCCTTCAGATCTGATGGGCAGATTCTAATACAAAATGCTCAGGGGCTTTTCTCCTGTCACTTTGTGAGCTGAAGGCTAATATGATGGGATGGACAGCTTGTTTTTGGAATCTGACAGGAGCACGAGCGAATGATCTATCCATACTTAATCGTAATGATGCTTCTGGACAGAGTATTGATTCACAGCAATGTTAGGTGACACAGAAGGTTTGGGGTTTCTAGATTTTGACTGGCAAGAATATAAACAAAGATCACACAACATGCAGCAATGTAATATCTCAATTATTGTTTGTATTGCTAGAGCCCTTCCTGTCAGCTTGTAGACATTGTCCACAAATTCGATGCAACCATGAACGCACCATGAACGCACCCAAACTCACTGGCCCAAGTGCTTATGAAGGGGTGAGTAGTCCAGTGATGCCATGGACATCGACTTCACCGGACTCCTTCCCCCTTCCCTTCGTTAGCCGACGGAGCCACTTGGGGAAGGGGGGAGGAGTCCGGTGACGTCACGGACATCCGGTGACGTCGATGTCCGTGACGTCACCAGATCTCTGACGGAACTCCCGGAAGACCCGGAAGCCGGAAGCCGGCGGAGAGGTGAGTACCGATCAAAAGAATTTTAATCAATCAAAAAAATTAACGATTGATCGAGGAATTAATCGCTAATTTCTGCAGCCCTACAATATTTCTTCCTTTTTTCTGTGAAGTATATACATTTAATTCACTGGAAAAAAAGAATTATAAACATGAAATTGGATTTAAGGCTCAAAATAAAAAAATAGACCTACTTACAGTCAAGAGTTTATAGACATTCCTCATTTTTAATAAGCCCTTAAATATATGTTATATCTGTATCTATGTTTACTGGCGGTAGAGTGGCCACTGCAAAGTCTCCAATTTGATATGTTTTTCCCAATACAGTTAACTCATTCATAGAGGGATGATTGTAAGATAAAAGGTTTTTCTTAATGGAATACATTTTGAATAAATTATTTTAAAGTTTTAAAGTTTAACTCTGAACAAGTAACAGAAAGTGTTTAATTTTATTTTTTAACACCATTCAACTCCTTTTCAGGAAATCAAAAGTCTTTAAATATGCACTTTAAAAATGAATATGCTATAATACTCATGTTCAAATAAGGGCCCTGTAACCTTTCTTTATATTTACGAATTAATAAATCATGATTACAAAGAAGTTAAGCACAACAGTCTAAATTAACGCCTTGAAATGAAATGCACTTTGTGTTTTGTTATTTCTCAGTCTGTGTGGCTAACATCTACTGTGCTCATAGTCATATTATCAGCAGTGGCAATTGCATCGTTTAGGCTCTGACAGAGCCATGAGTCACAAGGCCTACATTGAAATGGATTGTTTACACAGTGCTGAATGGATGGACATGGCTTTCATCAGAGAACATGACTTTTCTTTGTTACCCATGTTTTCTATCCGTAAAGAGTCATCATCCTTTATTAAACTAGACTATATGTGATGATCAGTTCTGTGTTCTTTGAAAATTAATGCAGTGTGCATAGTCTGGAACCTGTTCACTATATGAATTATACATTTTACGTTTAAAACTGATATTTAGTTAATCCAGGCAGGTTGATTTACAAGTTGATTTGTTTTATCTGTTTGGAACTTCAGAGGTAAGATCTACACAGAGTCCAGCTGCTTCAACCAATAAAAGGAGGTCTTATTCTGTATTTTTTATTTTATTTCTACTTTACATTTTGGAAAATATAGCATGAGGACTGATATTTCATTGTAGGATAGGAAGGCTGAACATTTAAGTGATAAGTTCATCAACATTCAAAAAAGCCTCATCAGAGGACCACAGGATTCTCTGGTGTCCACAAAGGATTCAGAGACTCTGAAGCACATTTGGAAAAGACAAGCATTAAAAAAAAGTCTCCTGACTAATCTCGCATCAGTGGTGTTATCAGTCAGTCTAGGGAATTAGGCACAAAACTATTGTTTACACATTCTGTACTACAATTGTATTTGTGTGGTGTTATCAGCAGGTCTAGGGAATTAAGCACAAAACTATTGTTTACACATTCTGTACTACAATTATATTTTTCTGCCCACAGTGGTTCTCAGTTCTCAGACAAAATAGCCAGTGAAAGAGAATGTGATGGACATACAAAAAGAGGAGTTGCAAGACAGGAAATTATTTTATTAGGCACAAGAGACGGGTATTTTGTTTTTAGCAAGATGATGGATTTTACTGTTTTAGATTGTGTACAGAAGTCTGTTTTTCGACTTATTGTGTCTTGCATTTTGCTTGATGCTCTATTTTATTATGGGCACAAAAAGCCCGCACCTCGTCTTATTGTTTACATGGAAGGCAGGCTCATTTTTTACAGTAGACACAGGCTGGTCAATGATTTATACTGGCATGGGAGATAATCATTGATATTTTTATTGGGCACAAAAACACATGCAATGCAATTTCCACTGGGAAGTGGAGAGTCTTTTCATACATTTCATTACACACCTAAGACTGAACATATATTTACCATTTCACCAGCAATATCCTTTTCTGGTCTGCAGTCAGCTAAAGATATCTTTTAATAAGACACAATACTAAATATTAAAACAACAACTGAAAGAAATCTACTCTTTTATCAATATATCTTTAAAGGGTTTTGTAACAGGTTTAATGACTAGCAATGTAAAAGTTATAGAATAAGGCACTCAGTGGCTCAACAATCATATAAAATACAATCAATGATAGGCTGAGGCACTCTGACACTCAGTAACCATGGCTATCTACTGCACGCACAGAAACATGTCAGACTGTCTCAGAGGTTAACCCGGGCTAGATATAATCAACAGTAATATCTCCCCTTAGAAGTATCACACCCACTCTAAACTACTGGCCAGTAGTAATGTCCGACGCTAGCCAACGTTGAGGCCCATGCTGTGTAGCAGATGTAGAGAAGTACATTGTCACAATGGCCAAAGGCCTCTCACCACTCCCAGGTTTTTTTGGGAAAGGATGATGACTGTCAGCAACAGATGAACGTCCCTCTTTCTTCAGATCGACACTTGGGAAGAAGGTGAAGTCATGCAGCAAATCTCCGCTCGTCTAGGGTCATTTAGGGTACCAGGCAACGATCTCCGTCGGCTCTGTTTGGCTCCACTCACTCAGCTGGGCTGGCTGGATCACTGCTATGGCTGGATCGGCCGTGCGACCAGGCCACGATATCACCGCCGCTGCTGCGTCACTAGGCCTCAGGCTGGGCACTCGGTCACAGTCTCTTCGACTCAACAGACGAACATCAGTCTCTCAAAGCACTGCTGTACTAAGCCTGTGTGTCCCTGTCTGACAGAGGCGACCACACAGCTCTGTTACAGGCAGTCTTAACTCACACTGTGTGACACAGATCTCCACTCTTCAGATCACTGTCCCAGACTGAGCGCGCTCAGCAGCTGCAGCCCATAGCCCCCCTTCTTCCTCTCGCACAGCATCCTGGGAGTTGCAGTTCTAGAGATCCTTCCAGCAATGTTTCAGTATCTGCTCTGCACTGCAATCCCCATAAGCCTCCGCCGCCAGGACACAGAGGCACTTAACTGTAGCACATATATACATATCTATATAGGGGCTACACCAGTTATTCTGCAGGCACAGTTGGCCCCGGGGCATAAAGGAATGATTTGAATGGCTTCACCCACTCTCCTAAAATTAAGAATAAACCCCTTATTTTGGGATTTGTGATGAAAATGGGAGTTAAGAAGGAATGACTGTGATTTACACTGGTTTAGTGGAGGGCCTTTCGGTTCCTTTTAGCGCAATCACAATAACATGCCTGGTTAAACTTTATCGAAATAGGGAGGAAAAATATCCATGTATACATTTTAAATATACAAAAAATAGCAAAATGTGCCAAATCTTGTAAACACCATGGTTGCTTCACAGAAATATTGTATTGCATGTATTTTAAAACTGAAAACATTGGACATGAGCCTTGAGCCTTATTTTTTGGAATTTAATTTTTTTTATGTTAAGGCATACAATGTCTTTACTAGTTGGCTTTACTCCTAGTTTGTGTTAGTTTAGATCTAAAAAGTAGGCCCTCATGCCTGCTTGCTTCAAAATTTACATTTTCTTCTTGTAATCTTGGCATAAGCCAAGATATGTAATCAGTCTTTACAATCACTAATTTTGTCATATAAAAATGAAATTAGAGTGATAATTAGTACTTTGGGAAACACACATTACCTTTTTCCAAGCAAAACAACCTTTCAACAGATGTCCTATTTGCCTCTGGCAGACCATAAACTCACTGTTCTGGTAGTTTACTGCATCTGGGGTTCATAAGCAAGATCAAATCAACAATGTGATTTCTTGGAGTTTGTAGTTGTGCAATACATTTTGATAAATAGCAAACGTTCATATGCCTTAATCTCTTCCTCAAACATATCCTGGTTGACTCAGTTATAAAGGCATCTCTTTCTAATACTGTCCATATTTTATGCTTCATTTAAGTGAGGTCAGTTTCTGGAACCAAAACTAAAAAAAAACTCCCTTTCGAATGGGTGGGTAGTGGTGGAAGATGCTATATTGAACTGAATAAAGGAAATTAATTAAGTATTGGCTGAGCTGGATTAAAGGAGAACTATGGGGTTAAGGCTTTTCCCCATAGTTCTCCTTAGGGTAACGGGAGGACACAAACTAGCATCCTCCCGTCACCCTAGGCTCAGCTGTAGCTCGCGGTCTCCTGAGACGCCGCAGTATGCCACAAGCTGCTGCTCGCGGTATACCGACAATTATACCGGGATCCGCCCAGCTGCGTGACTGACAGCTGGCTCTGCCTATCTAGAGGCAGAGCCAGCTGTACCTGCCCCCTCCCCCGTCGGTTCCGCCAGTCAGCGCTGGCGGATCGGAGCGGGAGGGGGGAATCCAGCCCCTCCCCTGTCACGGCAGAGAGCCGTGACAGGATCGAGAGGTGAGCGAACGCCGGTATGTGTTCGCTCACCTCCCGATCTACTGAGCCAACCTGTGACAGTCTCATTGTCACAGGTCGGCTAGAACTATGAGGTGAGTGAAAAGCACTCACCTCATAGTTCTCCTTTAAGTAACTTGGCAAAAGCTGCAAAATATTTTTTTCTGCTAATCCAGGTGAAAATGAAGATTTTGCATTCTTTAGAAAAATCATCACTTATGGCTTACTGCATTGTCTCTTTCATCTAAAGTTACTTTTTGTTCCAGACAGGCAAAGCGTAACAATAAACAGTGAGATAATTTTCCTCCTTGTAAAGAATGCTTGTGTATCTCAGCTCAGCTGGCTAGCATGGTAGTAGATAGCAACAACTGTTGTGGTATAAGTCACTCAACCTGGCACTGCACAATTCCATTAAATTGAGTGTATTGCATGCATTTGTCTCAACGGTTTTGATTACTTGCATAAATATATAATGTGTTTATATTTTAAATCATTAGTATTTTTTTTAAAGGTTCTCCTAGCCAGTAAACCATTCTCTTCTGTAGTCAAACTGCAACAAAGCTAATCCAGAGATCTAATTTCCAAAGATTTACTAAATGCCTATCTCGGGCGGGGAACTGTTTGGTAACTGTTTGGTAATGTCAGGGGACCTTTGTAAAGGACTTTTACTCACCTTCCCCTGGCAGTTGTCATCTCATTTCCAATACACTATGGGCCCTGCATTGTATGTGATGACATCAGTGGGCCACTGACCATCAAAACTCAGGAAGAGTTATAGAATTAAACACATATTTAGAGCTGTAACTAGAATTCACAAGTACCCATTTTTTATGGATTCCTAAAAAACAAAAGAACACCTAGGTGCTATCTTATAAATCTTCCATCCAGCGACTATCTAGGAAAATTCCATTTGCATGGCAGTACCATCACTAGATAGAGATGAAGGTCCCCACACACCTTACGATAATCGTACGATAATCGCGGGAAATCCCGCGATCGTACGATTATCGTAAGGTGTGTGGAAGCCGTGCGACCTCTACTACTGTAAGGTTGCACGACTTTAAACTTACGAACATGTTTCAAAACCCGCCGAGCATCGTACGATGTTCGGCGGGTCCGTAGCATTTTCGTAAGATAAAAGCCGGACGGGCCGTTGTGCCCAAGCGCACACTGCCCGTTCGGCATTGCAGTCATCGGAAGCCCGCCCCTCAGGGGGCGTGGCTTGTGATCATCACAAGTACGATCTGCCTATGCAAGAGTACCTTTTAAGTACCTTACAACCATCGCAAGACAAAAGTCCTGCGATGGTTGTAAGGTGTGTGCCCAGCTTGAGAAGCACAGGAAATTCCCATGCTCCTCAGGGTCATCTAGTTCAGGTAGTGCCATATATGCTGGGTTGAAGATATACTGTATATCAGCCCCCTAGCAATGCAGTAATGTTGCCTCCTTACTGCCCTTAAATTTGCTGCATAAAATTTCTAATAAATCTCTATGAAAAACGTTTATTACAATATTTTTTCAAGAGGTTTCAAGACCATACCACTCAGTGAACGTTTCTGTTTGTGGAGGGCTGACAACAATACTTAGAGCAGTGACTTCACATAGTTAATGTCCAAGAGTTAACGTCCACCTGTCTCGTGGACAGGCACACGCTCATGTGACCATGTGAATGCTGGAAAAAAATATTGTAAAATATTTGTATGAGATTCATTATAAACTATATTCAGTAAATAAAAGAACAGTGAGGAGGTATTGTTTAAAAGGTGGTTTATTTTTATAGCCTTTTCTTCTACTTTAATGAACCTGGATAATGGGGGACTATTAGTATACAGTGTAATTATAAGCTCCCTTTTCCCCAGCTTCATTGGTGGGCTTTTTAGACTAGCTTTTTACTTAGAGCGCAGTGGTCAGGAGTAGGTCAAATAAATCCCAGCACACAGACTACAGTAGTCAGGAATCAGGAGTAAAAAGTATACAACATAGAATTGCAGGGCTCAGGAGTGCATATTGTACAGAGTAGGGATGGGCTCCATGTTCAAGTCGAGCATGAGTTCGTCTCGAACATCATGCTCGAGTCGAAAAGTCTGTTTAGGTGGGCACAAGAGGTGGGCCGCATCTGGATGCCCCTGAATGCAGGGCACAAGCTACAACCCTGCAGCACTCACCTATTTTTGTGCTGGCCAGGTCCTCCTCTACCCCAGGCCCCATAGAAGCCATGTGGGTGGCTATGGCAATAGTTTTGCCACTGAAAATACTACTATTGGTCATAAAATATATGGAGATAGTAAAAATTGTATTTATCTA